>NC_045732.1:69474839-69502892 GCF_009834535.1 Camelus ferus | reverse complement strand
TCATTCCTTGTAATGCCAATATGGTATTTTATCATATGTTGTACCACAATTTAATTATTAACTAATCAATCCCCTATTGAGGAACTCTTAAGTTGCTTCCAAGATTTTGCTATTACAATGCTGTAATAAATATTCTTGTGTGTGTGTGTGTGTGTGTGTGTGTGTGTGTGTATATATATATATATAATGTCTTTGAGCATATTTCTATTTCTGTATAATGGACTTATAGAAGTAGATTTTCTAGATCTTCACAATTAAATTTTTAATAGGTATTGCCAAATTGTCCTCCTCAAAGGTTATATTTATTTATACTCCTATCCAAAGTGTATGAGAGTGTCTATTTTCCATATCCTTGGAAACACTGATGTTATCAGTCTTTATATTTGACATTCTGACAGGTTATAAAAATGTAACACCTAGTGTCTAGATCTTGGTTTCTAAATACCTTTTTTTTCCCAATAAAAGAAAACAGGGGACAATGTAGAAATGGTTGCTTCTAGCACTGGGGTATGGAAAACACCAGATGAGCCTGGAACATCTTGTGGTGCCAGAAAATATGGAAGTAGTCAAAAAGTGGGGACATATAAAAATGACATGGACGCTCCCAATGGCCACAGCTAGAACAATCTGAGCAACAAAATAATGACAGTATTAGGTTTTAAGTCATAGAATAAAATAAATGTCCACTAGTCTATGCTGCTGTAAGTAAATGAGTAAATAAAAAGGAGAGATGGGACATCTTCTTCAGAGAATTTCAATTAATATATACAGATGAAAAAAAAGAAATAGAAAATCACTATTAGGTAAACATGACAGTACTGATTGTCACCGTAAGAGCCATTGATGAATGCTAAACTTAGTGGGCAGAAGTATGATGAGAAACAGAATATTTGAATGGTCTCAATGCATCATCCTATAATATACTTATTAATTACAGAGAGAAAAATAGTACTTTACTGTAAAGAAGAATAGCAGACATTACCTTAACCAAGTAATCAAGGTTAACATGACAAGTATTAAGACATGTCAGGATCAGGTATCTCCTGGTATATGCACTAAAAAGGACACAAGATTATTTCTGTGAAATTCTTATCAAAAATGCATAACTTGAATCTAATCAAGGGAAAATGTCAGACAAACCCCAATTAGGGACATTCTACAAAATAACTGACCAGTGAGAATTGTCATATTTAGGAATAGATTAAGGATACATGATAACAATATGCAATGTGGGATCCTTGATCATAAAAGGACATTAGTGGGACAAATGGAAAAAATCAAATAAGGTCTGCACGTTAGTTAATAGTACCACATTGATATTATTTTCCTGGTTTTGATAATTGTACCATGGTTATGTAAGATGTTAAGCTGGGTGAAAAATATATGGGAACTCTCTTACTATTTTTGTGACTTTTCTATAAATCTAAAAATGTCTTTTTTAAAATATCTTTTTTAAAAAACATTTTTTAAAGAGAGCTTATTGTCCTAATTTGTATTACTATTTTGAATATTTTTCTTAGTTTATCATTTGTATTTCAGTTTCTCTATAAATTTTCTTTTTGTACTCACTTTTTAGTTTGTATATTAAGAAAATTATATATATTGTATAAGGAAATTATCTCTCTGTGTGTGACAAATTATTTTCCAGTTTGTCTTTTGATTTTTTTTATAGCAGGTTAGTGTGTATATGTGTATATAGATTTTTTAACTGATGATTTCTGCTGACTTGTGGGCAGAAAATAAGAAACAGTATCCACATGGCTTTAACTCTCCAATAGTAATCAAAAGATCACAGAATATGGACATGACTGAGAAACTTTTTCTTTCCTCCATTAAAAATTACATTTATTTTAAAATGTTCATACAGTAAAATTCATCCTTTTTGGTGTACAATTCTAGGAGTTTTGACAAATGCATACACTTGTGTAATTATAATCAAGATACAGAAAATTACCATTATTAACACAAAATCCTTGTGCTACCATTTTGTAATAGCTCCCATTTTTAACTCATCATCCACTGATTTGTTCTGTTTCTACAGTTTTACTTTTTTTCCCAGAATATCATAAATGGACTCTAACAGTAAGTAGCCTTTTGAGTTTGGCTTCTTTTACTTAGCAAAATGCATTTGAGATTCATCCAAGTTGCTGCATGTATCATAGTTCATCATAGTTTTTATTGCTGAATAGGATTCCATTGTATGGATATACCACAGTTTATCTATGCACCAGTTGAGGGACATCCTCCATTTTTATTTTCCTCTACTGTTAATGGTCTAGTAAAGGGCAGAGGTGAGATTTTACACCCAACAGGAAAAAGTTCCTTCTGAAAAGTCCAGCTTACAAGTATATGCTCCCGGGTAACATGCAAGTAGTTATACCAGGATAACTTACTTCTTGTCCTTTAAACTATAGTTAAAATTGGAGTTAATCATAAGTGAGCAGTATATCAAAGGAATAGATGTTTGTCCTGAGTATAGTTAGATGATATCCTCAGATCAGACCTGACAAATATTCTGGAAGCCAAATCATTGGCAGAGTATTAAAAATTTCTTTAGTTAAAAAATACTGAAAAAAGTAAAAATCAGCCCAAATCACACTTTTAAAATTCTTATAAAGCAAAAGTCCCCTTTCAGCCTATCCAATCCCACCTCTAAGAGGTTTACAATTTGGTATGTATATTTCCCAGCTTTTTCCTAAGTTTTTTCAGAAATCTATATATACATATATGATACATATACAAATGCTTTTGTTTATAAAAACATATTCACGTTATACATATTTCTTACTTTTTAACTTAATACAAAATCCTGGACATCATACAGGTTAGAATGTATTCATAGATATACCTCATTATTTTAATGGCTGTAGATATTCCACTAAATGGATGTGCCATAATTTATCCATTCTCATACTGATGGACACTTATGTTGTATCCAGTGTTTGTGTGTGTGTGACTTTATTAAAATGTAACTCAGATACCATAAAATTCACCCAATTGAAGTATATAATTCATGGTTTGCAGTATATTCACAGATTTGTACAATCATCATCACAATCAATTTTAGAACATTTTCATCAAGCTCTAAAGAAACCCCATACACTGAAGCTATTACCCCCAGCCTTAAGCAACCACTAATCCACTTTCTGTCTCTATATATTTGCCAAGTCTGGACACTTCATATAAATGGAATCATATAATATATAGTCTTTTGGAGTGACTTCTTTCATTTAGTATGTTTTCAATGTTGTAGCATTATTATCAGAAGTGTTCCCTCTTCTACTTTTTGGAAGAGTTTGTGAAGAATTTGTACTAATTCTTCTTTAATATTTGCTAGGGTTAATCTGAGAAGCCATTTGAGTCTGTGCTTTTCTTTATGGGTATTTAAAAATTATTAAGGAAACTCTTACTATAAGTACTTTCTTTGCACTCCTCCATTGGTTTTAGTAGTTTGTATATTTCCAGGAATTTATCCTTTTCATCTAAGTTACCTAATTTATTGTCATCACACAATTGTTCACAGTATTCCTTCATGATTTCTATTTCTGTAAGTTTGGTAGTAATGTTCCCTTCATTTTTTATTCTGGTAATTTGAGTCTTCTTTTTTTTCCTGGTCAATCTAGTGAAAGGTTTGTCACTTTTGTTGATCTCTATATAGAATCAACTTTTGGTTTCATCAACTTTCTCTATTGATTTTCTATTCTCTGTCATTTATTTAACTAATCTTTTATATTTCCTCCCTTTGGCTTGTTCTAGTTAGTTTCCTCCTCTTTTTCCAGTGCCTTAAGGTATAAAGTGAGATTACTTTTACATTATCTTTCTTCTTTTTAATTATAGGCATTTGTACTTGTAATTTTCTGTCTAAACATTGCTTTAGGTGCAGCCCATAAATTTTGGTATGCTGTGTCTTCATTTTCACTCATCATAAATTAACTTTGCAATTCCTTCTTTGACTCATTGGTCATTTAAAAGTGTGTCTAACTCATATTTGTGTTTCCCAACTTTCTGATATTGATTTCTAACTTCATTTCATGTGGTCAGAGAACACGCTTTGCATGATTTCAGTCCACTTAAATGTATTGGTTTGTTTTATGGTATGTGATATGGCCTATCTTGGACATGTTTCAATTGCACTTGAGAAGAATGTGTATTCTGCTCTTGTTGAGTCAAGTGTTCTACAAATCTCCTTAAGGTCTAGTTGACTTATAGCATTGTTCAAGTCTCCTATTTACTTGTTCATCTTCTGTCTAGTTCTATTATTAAAAATAGGGCACTTAATCCCCCAACTCTTATTGTATACTTTTATATTTCTCCATTCATTTCTGTTTTTGATTCATGTATTTTGGTGCTCTGTTGTTAGGTGCATATATTTATAATTGTTATATCATTTGGTAGATTGATTCTTGTATCAGTATAAGATGTCACTGTTTATCCATACTGACTTTTTTGTTTTAAGGTCTATTTTGTCTGATATTAGTATAGCTGCTCTAGTTTTCTTACAGTTGCTGTTTGCCTGGTATTTGTTTTTACCCTTTAACCTTCAGTCTGTATGTTTGAATCGAAAGTGTGACTCTGATAAATAAGTACAGAAGTAAGTCTTGTTTTTTTCCCAGTTTGATTTCTGCCTTTTGATTGGATTGTTTAATTCATTCATACTTATTATTATTATTATTAATTAGGTGGTCTTACAACTGCTATTTTACTGTTTCTTTCCTATTCTTTATGTCTCAAGCTTTTGTTTTATTTTGGTTTCTCCATTCCTTTTTTTTTTGCCTTCTTTTGCATTGAGTATTTTTAATGTAACATTTACATTTCTTAAATAATATATTCACTATACATTTTTTAGCTATTTACTTAGTGGTTGCTCTAGGGCTTACTATACACAACTTAATTGGCTTCAGATATATATATATACACACACACACACATACGTACACACACTAAATTCTAATGAGATATAAAAAAACATATTCCTATATAAACATTCCTTTTCCCAGTTTTTATGTGGTATTATTGTTACTATTATTATTATTTCTACATGTTATAAACCCAACAATACATAGTTATAATTATTAATATAATTTTGCCTTTTAAGGTAGCTGAGAGAAGAGTAAATATATATTTATAGACTTTTTATATTAAACTTATTCCCCATTTCTTGTTTTCTTCATTTGCTCCTGGATTTGAGTTACCATCTGGAGTAATTTCTTTAGTACAATACAGCTTTGTTTTCACCAACTTCCTTTGTCCTGTTATTAGTAAATATATTACAGTTTTGTATGTTATAGATCCAGCAATGCAACTATATACATATTGTTTTATAAAATTACATTTTCAACCAATTAAGAAGGGAAAAATGTATTTAGACTGTCCTTTATAATTATATAATTACCTTTACCCGTGCTATTTTTTGAGTGTGTAGATGTAAATTACTGTCTGAGGTCACTTGCTTTCCACCTGCAGAACTTCCTTTAATATTTCCTGTAAGTCAGATCTGCCAGCAACAGATTTTCCCAGCTTTTGATTATGTGGGAATGTCTTTATTTCATCTTCATTTTTGAAAAACAGCTTTATTGAATATAGGATTCTATATTGATAGTGTTTTTTTTCTTTGAGCACTTTGAATATGTTATCCCACTGCCACATCCATTGTTTCTGATGAGACATCATCTGTTAATCTTATTGAAGTTCCCTTGTAAGTGATGCTTCATTTTCCTCATATTGCTTTCAAGAGTTTCTCTTTGTCTTTGGATTTTAGCATTCTTATTATGGTATGTCTGTGGATTTCTTCCTGTTTATCCTATTTAGGGTTCATTGAGATTTCTTGGATGTGTAGATAATGTTTCTCATCAAATTTGGGTTGTTTACAGCCATTATTATTGGAATATTTATTTCTTCTCCTCCTTTCTTTCTCTGGTATTCCTATTACAAGTACATTGGAGTGCTTAATGTTCCTATACCCTGATAAATTTTCATTTTTTTCCTTTCTGTCCTTCAACCTGGATACAATCATCACAATCCAGTGAGGTAAGTAGTATTATTATCCTCATTTTCATTGATGAGAAAACTGAGGCTCAGATTAAGTGACTTGCCAAGGTCACAGAGTGGTAAGTATGGCTGTGAAGTTCCAACAGGTCTGACGTCAAAGTTTGTACTACTTCCTCTATATCATATCATCTTTCTAGTCTCCAGCAACTATAAACAAATAACTGGGGATTTGGTGCTGGCTGCCTGTCTTCTAGAGAGCTCTTTTTCTTTTAGTATTCTTTGCTAGTAAGTTCCTCTTCTAAAATTCATATATCTAATCCTTAACATATTAGACAATAATTCAATGTTTATTGCTTTGAATTCAATGATTACTCAATGGTAGCTAGCTTAAATAACTATGAGAACATTAGTAGTTTGATCTAAATTATTTCATTAGAAAAAATATATAGCTTTTTGAAGACACTGACAACTTAATGTGGAAGTGCTCATTAAATATGTTGACTGACTTATGAAAACTACCTACTGTTACTGCTGATAGTTCTCATTTAACAGCATTTACTGATGTTTAGACCTGGGGTCCTGGTCATTTATTTATGAGGTGAATAAAATTAGGGCCAAATGGGCTCCAGAAAATAAATATTTCAAAATGTAATTAGTTTTTTTTTTTCAGTTCTGTATATAGGAGGCAATCTTGGAAAGAATGTTATCTCAAGGGACAAATATTTAAGACCTCATATAAATTACAAAGATTAAAAAAATCCTTGGAAATAATCCATTGTAATTTATCCTGAGAAAATTATACTCTTTGTACCCTACCCTTCATACTCAGTATACAGTCTATCCTGTGGTCTTTGATTATAGAAAATGTTTTCTACCAATTCTTTCCAAAAGCTGAAAGGGATGACCTTAATTAGACTTCCTCTCCCTCGGTCTGTTTCTTTTGTTCAATTCCAAACAAATTGCTATCTATACACAAATCTTAGATCTAAGATTCTGATGCAAGAAAGACCTCCTGGGACTCACAATCTATATGTATTCTAGCTACCACTGATTTCTGTAGTGCTATCTGTAGTAGATGATATTATAGAAGTAGTATGGAGATCTGACCGTTGCTTTTTGTTCTTTCCAAATTCTATCACTAATATTTTCCCACGTAGTTTATATCCATTTACCAGACGCAATGCTTGCCATGCTATTTCCTTATCTAAAAGAGAAAGAAAAAATATCAGTTTACATATGGCTTAAAAATTCAATTCTATTCCATATCTAATTTATGTTGTTTTTGCCTTGGAGTTAAGTGTAGGCTATAAGGTCATAAAGTTATTTGGTTGTATTGTGTTTTCCATAATCTCAAATTTGTATAACTCAGCAAGATTAAAGTAATGGTTAAGAATAATGACAATAAAAACTTAAAATACTTTTGAGAGTGTCTCCTAATTCAATGATACAGGGAAAGAAACAAGGATATAGACAGTGTGCTAAAGAAGGCTAAGTTGTAACTAATAATACACAAGCCTCTATCTTAGATAACAGATTATAGGTATTGTGAGAATGAATGATATCATTTTCAAAATGGGCAACACAAATAAAAGAAGTTATAGTATTGGGGACATTTTGCTACTTTTTCCTTTTGGTCAGAAAGTGGTTTTAGAGGCCCTCATTAGGACAAATAAGTTTAAGAATCCTTATAGGCATATGGAAGCTTGAGGGGTGACAATATATAGTGTATAGCAGGAGGATTCAACTTATGGGTTTAGAGCTTGGATGTAGGATACTAAGAAGGAGTGGAATTATTGCCCAGAGCCTATGAAATCATAAGTAGAAAAGCAATGTCTTTAGATTGAACCAATTTATGTCTCACATGTGTATACACTACAAATTTTCAAATGTAGATAGCTGCTGTTATAATTAGTTAAAACAGCTATTTATTTAAAAGTACTTAGTATATAAAGCCTTTTTATTACATATCTTTTCAATTAATGGATCATATTAGGTGGAGGTGCAGGAAATAATTTTTTAAGTTGAAAAGAGTCCTAACACTTAAAAAAGACTGAAAGCCACTAGTGTTGAGGATCCACAAACCTTCAAAGAGATCAATGAGATAGGACAGTGCAGAGGTGTTTGGTATTGCTCATGTGTACAAGCACTTGCCTATAAATAGATTACTAGGTTGTATATAAATGATGATGGTTTATGGATAATAAAAAATACAGGTTCTACCCAACCTCAACCATAAAAGAAAGATAGTCTAGTCTGTCATAGAAACTGAAATTCCTATGCAGGTATAACTTGTTTAATTGCACTTTGCTTTATTATGTTTTGCAGATATTGCATTTTTTACAAATTGAAGGATTGTGGAAACCCTGCTCTGTCAGATGATGGTTAGCATTTTTTAGCAATAAAGTGTTAAGGTATGTATATTTTTTAAGACAAAATGCTATTGGCACACTTAATAGACTATAGTATAGTGTAAGCATAACTTTTATATGTACTAGGAAACCAAAAAATTCATGTGACTTGCTTTATTGAGATGTTCACTTTATTGTAGTGGTCTGCAACCAAACCTGCAGTATCCCTGAGGTATGCCTGTATTATTCCTCCCTTTGGATTAGGATACTGAAGTCATGCATTAAGATGCAAACAATAGTTAAAAGAATATATCATCCATTAATTAGTTATGAATTACTAGTGAATTAGCATATTAGCTTGCAGTCTCTTAGTCCTAAAAGAATAGGGCATAAGGCAAGTACAGGTGTTCTGATCAGAATACTAATATCTTAATAAGTAATGCAATTATAACTTGGACTAGAAATATTACTTTTAGCAAAGGGAAAATAAATTTTGATAGCATGAGAAGGAAGTGTCAAGACTGGGGCAAACTGAGGACAATGGGGTAAGGTGGTCATGCACTGTCAATGGAGAAGAGGAAGCACAAAATGGAGGATAGAAGAAAATTAAAAATATGTTTTCCTTACTTCTCTTACCTTCTTCCTATGTGCTTCTTCAAGCACATGCTTCTCACGTGCTGTGGAGAAATCAAGGGGCTATATCTAAATTAGAGAGGGTATAAGTACTCTCTAATGAACTGATGCTACAAATGAGTAATTATCCAGATGAAGCTACTTACTGGGGAAGGTGATAAAAGCTTGCCCCCTCATTCGTCCAGTCATCATTCGGAATTGAATTGGAGGTCCTTTTTTCTCCTGGAACCGAGCGAATAATGAGACAAGATCTCTTTCAGTCACCCGAGGACTAAGGTTCTTCAGGTATAACACCTAATATAAATCAAGGATCAACAGAAATATCACATGAGGGAGGTAAGGCAACTATTTCATTGCGGTAAGAATTAGTTAGTTTCAGATAAAGATGCTGGATTGAACACATACATCTAATTTCATTCCTTTCAGAAAACTCTAAAACTATAGGGGCTTTTTTTTTTTTTTTAAATACAAATCCACAAGGTCAGGAAGAATAGGGAAAGGAGGCAATAGCAACAATATTCTAGAAGCTAGAAAATAACTGGATGAATGTACTCAGGAAAGCTGAATCTTAAACCAGCAGTGGGGAAAGCCAGGAACTAATCCAGTCTATACCTAAGAAACCTAAAACAGTTCAGGAACTGGTATTTTTCAGGTGCCTCTTGAAATGGATGTAAAGAGATGGGATTAAGATAAGGTGGTTAGGCTGAAAGCTCTTTGAAAACCAACTAGATCTTTAAACATCCTCCCCTACAATATGCTACTAGACCACTCCCAATCCTGGTGAATATTGGAGGTTCATTCTCTGAATATGGGTAATGCTAGACACAGGTGGGGATATGAATGTTATTTCTGAAAACAGGAAGATTAAGAGAAATAATGCATTCTGAATGGTGAGGACACCACAAATACTCCCTGCCATTTGACTCCTATAATTCTGGTAGTACCCTCTCAAGTAAGAGTTCTGAAGTGTCTTCTCTGGTGAATCTGATTAGCCTCAAGAAGAAAAATCTAAAAATGCTGATTTGGGGTGGGGAACTTCTCTAACAAATGGACCAGCCAGATGACTTTAAAGTGAAGCTCAAAGTCAATAAGGACCACTCATGTGCTCTGAGCTTCCAATCTGTTTTTTGGACCCTACTCATAAATACGAACATGGATTATCAGACATCTGAGGAAAGCCTCTAATGTGAAACAGAACAGAACAAACTAAGAAATGAAAGTAAATGGGAGAAAACAGAAACCATATAAGGAGGAAAAAAACTTCAAAAAACCATCACTAATATCCTCAGAGAAATAAAGAGACAATACTCTATCTACTAGGAATGGGATGCTATTTTTTAAGAAAGTAATAGTCAAGAAAACAAAAAAGAGCTCATAAGTGTGATTGAACTTAAGTTCTTATCAGCTTAAAATAGATTGTTATAGGATGTTTTAAGTAAGCGCCATTGTAATCATAAAGAAAATACCTACAGAAGACACACAAAAGAAAATGACAAAGGAAAAAGCACATCATTATGAAAAAAATCCGTGAAACACAAAGGAGGACATCAAGAGAGAAAAAGAGAAACAAAAGAGCTATAAGACTGAGAACAAGTAATGGCAATAGTAATTCTTTCCCTATCAATAATTACATGTAAATGGATTAAATTCCCTAATCAAAGACATAGAGTGGTTGAATGAATGAAAAACAACATCCGATTATATGCTGTCTACCAGAAACTCACTTTAGATTTAAGGCCGTACACAGGCTGAAAATGAAATAGTAAAGAAAGATATTCCATACAAACTGTAACCAAAAAAAGAGCAAGGTTGGCCATGCTTATATAAGATAAAATAGACTTTAGGTCAAAAACTGTCAAAAAAGACAAAAAAGGACATTATATAATAATAAGAGTCAATTCACCAAGAAGCTATAATGACTATAAATATATATGCACTCAATATCAGAGCTCCTAAATATATGAAGCAAACATTGATAAAACTGAAGGGAGAAAGACACAGCAACACAATAGTACTAGGAGATTTCAATACCTCACTTTCAATAGCAGAAGAAAAACTAGAATATTCACAAATATGTGGAAAATAAACAACATACTCTTGAACAACTAATGGCTCAAAGAAGAAATCTAAAGGGAAATTAGAATACCTTGAAACAAAATGAACATAAAACCACAGCATACAAAAATTTATGGGATGCAGCAAGAACAGTACTAAGAGGGAAGTTTATAGCAAAAAAAACCCACCTACATTAAAAGAGAAGAAAGATCACAAACAACTTAACTCTACACTTCAAGGAACTAGAAAAAAAGAACAAACTAAGCCCAAAGTTACAAGCAAATAGTAAAGATTAGAGTAGAAATAATCAAAATAGAGATTAGAAAAAAATAGAAAAATCAACTAAACTAAGGGTTATTTTTAAAAAGATAAAAACTGACTACCTTTATAGCTAGACTAAGAAAAAAGAGAAAGATTCAAAATCAGAAGTGAAAGAAGAGACATTACAACTGATACCACAGAAATAAAAGGATTGAGAGGCTACAATGAACAATTATATGCCAACAAATTGGATAACCTAAAAAAAGGATAGATTCCTAGAAACATACAACCTACCAAGGTGAAATTGTGAAGAAACAGAAAATCTGAATAGATGTATATAACTAGCAATAAGATTGAAACAGTAATCAAAAACCTCCCAACAAAGAAAAGCCCAGAAACAGATGGCCTCACAGGTGAATTCTACCAAACATTTAAAGAAGAATTAATGCCAATCCTTCTAAAATTCTTCCAAAAAAGTTGAAGAGGAGGAACACTCCCAAACTAATTTTATGAGGCCAGCATTACTCTGACACCAAAAGCAGAGAAAGACACTACAAGGAAAAAAAAAATACAGGCCAAAATCCCTGATGAATACAGATGCAAAAATGCTCAACAGAAAACTAGCAAACTGAATTAAAAAGCATATTAAAAAGATCATACACCATGACCAAATGGGATTTACCCCTGGGATGCAAGGATGGTTCATATGAAAATCAATCAGTATGATACACCACATTAACAGAATGAAGGATAAAAACCATAATCATCTTAATAGTTAGAGAAAAACCATTTGAAAAAATCCAACATTCTTTCATAATAAAAATGCTCAATAAACTAGGAATAGAAGGAATTTATTGATATTGACTATCAACATTGATATTGACCTTGCCAATGATTTCTTAGATATAATATCAAAAGCACAAGCAACAAAAGCAAATATAGACAAATGTCATTACATCAGTTAAAACCCATCTGCACAGCAAAGGAAACATTAGCAAAGTTAAAAAGCAACCCACAGAATGGGATAAAGTTTTGCAAATCACATATCTAATAAAGGGTTAATATCTAAAATATATAAGGGACTCCTAAAACTCAAAAGTTAAAAAAAAAAAAGTGTTGGTGAGGATATGGGGAAATTTTAACCCTGTATACTGTTGGTGGGAATACAAATTGGTACAACCACAATGAAAAACAGTATGGAACATCCTTTAAAACTTAAAAATAGAATCCACATAATACAGCAATCCCACTTCTGGGTATATCCCCGAAAGAACTGGAATCAGGATCTGGAAGAAATATCTGCATTCCCATGTTCACTGCAGCATTATTCACAATAGCAAAGACATGGAAACAACCTAAATGTCCATTGACAGAGGAATGGATAGATAAAATGTGGTGTATAAATACAACAGGGTATTATTCAGCCTTAAAAACAAAGGAAATCTTGTCATTTGCTACAACATAGGTGAACTTGGAAGACATGGTAACTGAAATACACCAGAAACAGAACAAACAGTACAGGATCTCGCTTATATCAGGAATCTAAAATAGTCAAACACATAGAAGCAGAGAGTAGAATTTGTTTACCAGAGTTAGGAGGAAGGGTAATAGGGGAAGTGTTCATCAAAGGGTACATAGTTTCACTTATGCCAGATGAATAATTCCTATAGATCTACCATACAGCATAGTGTATACAGTTAACAATACTGTATTGGATACTTAAAAATTTGTTAAAAGGGTAGCTCTTATGTTGAATGATCTTATCATAAGGAAAAAGGAGGGAGGAAATTTCTGGAGGTGATAGTTAAGTTTAGGGCATGTATTGGTGATGGTTTCACGGTGTATACTTATCTTCAAACTCATCAAGGGGCATAAATTAAATATGTACAGCTTTTCTGTATGTCAAACACTTCAATTAAAAAAAAAAAAAACTTAGCCAAGGAAGTGAAGGACCTGTACACTGAAAACCACAGAACATTGCTCAAAGAAATAAAGACACAAATAAATGCAAACATGTCCCATGCTTATGGACTGGAGGACAATATTGTTAAAATGTACACACTGTCCAAAGTGGTCTACAGATTTAATGCAATTCTTATCAAAATCCCAATGGTACTTTTTGTAGAAATAGAAAAAATAATCCTAAAATTCAGAAGGAACCAGCCAAAGCAATCTTGAGAACAAAACTGGAGGCCTCACACTTCTTAATTTCAAAATATATTACAAATGTACAGTAATAAAAACAGTATGATACTGGCATAAAGTCAGACATGTAGACCAATGGAACAGAATAGAGAGCCCAAAAATAAAACTGCACATATACAGTCAACTGATTAACAAGGCCGGGGACGGGGGTAAGAATACACAATGGGGAAATAATAGTCCCTTCAAGAAATGCTGTTGAGAAAAGTTGATATCCACATGTAAAAGAATAAAACTGACCTCTTTTTTTTATATCATACATGAAAATCAACTCAAAGTGGATTAAAAATTTAAATATAAGATCTGAAACCCTAAAACTTCCAGAACAAAACACAGGGGAAAAGCCTCATGACATTTGCCTTGGCAATGATTTATTAGATGTTACAGCAGAAGCAAAGACAACAAAAGCAAAAATAAAGAGGGACTACATCACTAAAACACTCCTGCACAGCAAAGGAAACAATCAGCAAAACGAGAAGGCAACCTACAGAATAGAAGAAAATATTTGGAAACTATATATCTGATTAGAGGTTAATATCCAAGATACATAAGGAACTCCTGCAACTCAGTATCAAAAAGACAAATAACATCCCCAAATGGGCAAAAGACCAAAATAGGCATTTTTTCAAAGAACACATACAGAAAATGAGTATTGATGAGAATGTGGAGAAACTCAAACCCTTGTACACTTTTGGCAGGAATGTAAAATGGTGCAGCCACTATGGAGAACAGTATGGAGGTGCCTCAAAAAGTTAAAAATAGAACTACCATATGATCCAAGAATCCCAGTTCTGGTTACTTATCGAAAATAATTAAAATCACAATCTCGAAGAGATATCTGAACTCACATGTTTATTGCAGCACTGTTCACAACAGCCAAGAGGTAGAAACAACCTAAATGTCCATCACAGATGAATGAATAAAGAAAATGTGGTATATACATGCAATGGAATATTATATGGCCAGAAAAAGGAAGGAAATCTTGTCATATGCTACAGATGAAACTCAAGGGCACTATGCTATGTGAAATAGGCCAATCACAGAAGAAAATACTGCATAATTTCACTTATATGTGGTATCTATAGTAGTCAAACTCATGGAAGCAGAAAGTAGAATGGTGGTTGCCAGGACCTGGGGGGATAGGGAAATGGGGAGTTGCTGTTAAATGGGTATAAAGTTCAGTCATGCAAGATGAAAATTTTCTAGAGCACTGCTGTACAACATTGTGCCTATAGCTTACAATACTGTAATGTACACTTGAAATTTTGTTAAAAGGTAGATCTCAGGTTATGTGTATTTTCCTGTAATAAAAAAAAGATGGAGGTGAAAAAAGAGATCTTTATATATGAGCTAGCGTAAGTTATATCCTTTATAGCTTAAAAGAACTTGAGAAAAATTAAGACAGGAGTAGCAAAAGCAAGGAGCAGGAAAATAGAGCCCACTTAAATGACTTATCTATTGAAATGTATGAGTAAATATATTAAACACTGTAATAAGCAGCAGATTCTTTATGTCTGAAAGCTTTTAGAAGCTGGATATTCACATATTTAGCATTTAACCATACTCATCTTAACAGCAAGGACATAGAATAACTGCTTTGTAATTCACTTAAGTAATTTCAGGTGATCCAGAGTTCTGGCTCTGAAATATTCATCATGAAAACATCATCAAATTAAATAACCATAGAAAGAGAAGGGTATGTGAAACATACTTCAAGTTTCTCACCAAGTAGGAAAGATCCATACTAAGATTGTTCCCTTTGATATGAACATTTTTAAAAAATCAAGAGGACTTCTGGTCAAGGTGGCTTGGTCACTCCTTGCGTGGATGCATCTTCTCTGCTCCAAAAATATACATACATACATATGTACATACATACATACATATATCCACATGCATGGGTATGTATGTATGTATATATCCACAACATATATATATATTCATATATACAAAGATACAAAGATACAGCTAGGCTCAAAAACAAGATAAACATTTCTGTGAAACAGAAAAGTAGAAACTCCAAGTGATAATAGAGGATGAAGCTCTTCTTGGTATCCCTCTGCAATAAACAGTATTGTTTTGTATTTTTTGAACTTTATATAAATGGTATTATACTGTATGCATTCTTCTACAGCTACCTATTTAATTAAAAAAATACTTTATTTTTTAACCACAGTTTTAGATTGAGAGAAAAACTAAGAAGATAGTACAACGAGTTCCCATATACCCCACACCCAATTTCTCCTATAATTAACATTTTATATTACTATGGTACATTTGTTAAAATAAATGGAGTAATATCAATATACTGTTATTAACTCAAGTCCTTAGTTTATTTTGATTTCCATATTTTTCCCCAATGTCCCTTCTCTATTCCAGGATCTCATCCAGGGTATCACAGTATATTTAGTTTTCTTATGTCTTTAGTCTCTTCTTGGCTGTGGTAGTTTCTCAGACTTTTCTTGTTTTTAATGATCTTGACATCTTTAAGGAGTACTGGTCGGGTGTTTTGTAGACTGCTCCACTACTAGAATTTTTCTGGCATTTTTCTCATGGTTAGATTGTGTTATGGATTATTAAGAGGAAGACTACAGAGAAAATGTGCAACTTTGATCACATCATATCAAACATACATACTTTCAACATGATTTATGACTGGTCCTGGCCATGATCAACTGACTGAGGTAGCGTTTGTTAGGTTTCTACACATTTTTTCCCCTGAATTCCTACAGTGAACTCTTTGGAAAGAACTCACTCAGAGTAGCTCAAAACTAAGGAGTGAGAGTTATGTTTCCTCTCCTTGAGGTGGAGCATCTACATAAATTATTTAGAATTCTTCTTGGGATATTTGTTTCCTCTCCCCCATTTATTGATTTACTCAATCATTTTATTATAAATATGGACTCACAGATACTCTATACTTTGAGTTATAATCCAATATTAATTTGCTAATTTTGTTGCACAAATTGTTCCAGTTTTGGTCATCAGAAACTCTCAGATGGTTCCTGTGCTTCTCTGATTCATCCCCAACAATGTTTTCATGTTGTTTTTAGCACTTCTGTAATTTCTGGCACTATAAAATGCTCAAGGCTCATTCTGTATATTTTCTGCTCCAGTACTAGAATCAGCCATTTCTCTAAGGAATTCTGGCTCCTTTTATTAAAGAATGGTATTAGAAACTAAGATCTGGGTGCGGAACATGTTTGTTGCTATTGGAGTGTCATTTCATTTAGACCCGTTCAGCTGACAGAGAAAAAAATTATGTTTACACTAACTTGTGTATATACACTTTTTCTGTAAATATTTCAGTGTGTAACCATCTATATCTATATTAAGTTAAACATGAGTTCACACTGTCTCCAACTTTAAACCCTTATCACATGGATCATTTTAGTTTCCTCCCTTTGCTTTTCTGTAAATCCCAACAGTGAAAAACCTGGCTCCTACCATCTACCATCTACCATCCATTTACTTAATTGCTTCATTTCATTATATATGAATATCAGTAACAGAATTGTTAACCTGCACCCCCATGGAACACAATGTTATCAACTAGGGTACAGTGATTATGTACAGTTCTGTTGCCATTAGTCTTCCGGACTCCACACATTTCCAAAGATATTTAGGTCAGCACCATTTCATCCATACCTTCATTCAGGTTGTGTCATATATTTGTAACAGATTCTCATGTCATAGTCTGCATTCTTTCCAGGGTCACCTCAACCTCCTAAACAATTTTTTAAAATATCTGTATACATTAAAGGTGACTCTGCATGCTGTTTTATAGGTTTTGACAGATGCATTTTTGCATTCACCATTATAGTATCATACAGAATACTTATATTGCCTTAAAAATCCCCTGTACTTCACCCATTCCTCCCTCTCCCTTAATCCCCTCAAACTCTTGGCAACCATTGATCATTTACTGTCTCTACAGTTTTGTGTTTTCTGGAATGTCATATAATTGGAATCATACAAGATGTAGTCTTTTCAAACTGGCCTCCTTCACTTATTAATATGCATTTATAGCCCCTCTATGTCTTTCTGTGGCTTGACAGCTCATTTCTTTTTATTGCTTAATTAGATTTCATTATATAGAAGTAGCACAGGTGAATGTATCCGCTCATCTATTGAAGGACACCTTGAAAGCTTCCAGTTTTTGGCAATTATGAATAAAACTGTTATTAACATTCACATGCTGGTTTCCGTATGAATATAAGTTATCAAATCAATTGGGTAAATAATAATGAGTTCAATTACTGGACTGTATGGTAAAACAACATTTAGCCTTGTAACAGACTGTCAAACTATCTTCCAAAGATGTGCCATTTTGTATTCTCACCAGCAATGAAAGAGTTCCTGTTGCTCAGCATCCTCAAGAGTATTTCGTATTGTCAATCTTATTGTGAATTTTAGCCATTCTAATGGGTGTGTAATGGCATCTCATTATTGTTTTATTTTGTAATTTCTTGGTGACAAGTGATGATGAGCTCATTTCCATATGCTTATTGACATGTATATAACTTCTTTGGTCAGGTGTCTGTTCTTTTGCCCATTTCTTAATTGGGTAGTTTGTTTTACTACTGTTGAGTGTTAGGAGTTCTTATGGATACAAGTACTTTATTATACATGTTTTGCACAAGTTTTCTGTGGCTTGTCTTTTGATTCTTATAAAAACATCTTTCACATGGGGGTGGGGTATAGCTCAAGTGGTAGAGTGCATGCTTAGCATGCATGAGGTCTTGGGTTCAATTCCCAGCACCTCCATTAAAATGAATAAATAAAGAAACCTAGTTACCCTCCCCAAACCAAAAAAACAAACAAACAAAAAGCATCTTTCACATAGCGGAAGTCTATAATTTTAAGAAAGTCTGATTTATCAATTTTTTTCTCTCATAAATCATGCTTTTGGTGTTGTATGTATGTTGCTGTATGTACATCACCAAACAGAAGTTCACTTAGATTTTCTCCTGTTTTCTTCTAAAAGTTTTATAGTATAGTTTTACATTTAGATTTATAATCCATTTTGAGTTAATTACTTTGAAGAATGTACGATCTGTATCTAGATTAATTTTTTTGCATATGGATATCCAGGGGTTCCAGCACAATTTGTTGAAAGACTGTCTTTTCTCCATTGAACTGCCTTTGCTCCCTTATCAAAGGTCAGTTCACTATATTTGTATGAGTCTATTTCTGGAGTCTTTATTCTACTCAATGTTTTTTTTAAACCAAAGATTATAATTAGTCTTAAAGTTGGGTAATATCAGTCCTCCAACTTTGTTCTTCTTCTTCAGTATTGTGTTGAATATTCTGGATCTTTTGTCTTTCCACATAAACTTGGAATTCGTTTGTCTATATCCACAAAGTAACTTGCTGGGATTTCGTTGGGACTGTGTGGAATCTACATATTAATTTGGGAAGAATTGATATCTTAACAATATTAAGTCTTACAATCCATGAACACAGGCTATCTCTGCATTTATTTATATCTTCTTTAATATTTCAGCAGTGTTTTATATTTTTCTGCATATAGATCCTGTACATATTTTGTTAGATTTATACCTAAGTATTTCACTATTTTGTGGTGCTATTATAATGAGTGTTGTGTTTTTCATTTCAATTGTTCATTTCTTGGTATATAGGAAAGCAATTGAGTTTTATATATAAATCTTATATCCTCCAACCTTGCTATACTCATTAGTTCCAGGAGTTGTTTCATGTTGTTGATTGTTTGGAATTTTCTACATAGATATACATGTCACCTTTGAACAAAGACAGTTTCATTTTTTCTTTCCCAATCTGTGTGCTTTTTGCTTCCTTTTCTTGTGTTATTGCACTAGCTAGCATTTCCAGTACAATACTGAAAATAAGTGGGGAGAGGGGACATCCTTGCTGTGTTTCTGATCAGAGGGGAAAGCATCCAGTTTTTCATCATTAAGTATGATGTTAGCTGTAGGGTTCTGTAGATATTCGTTATTAAGTTCAGGATGTTCCCCTCTGTTTCTAGTTTGTTGAGTTTTTGTCATTAATGGGTGTTTGTATCTGGTTAAATGCTTTTTCTACATCATTTGAAATGATGATATGATTTTTCTTCTTTAGTCTGTTTATGTGATAGATTACATTAATTGATTTTCAGAAGTTCAATCAGACTTGGACTCTTGGAACAAATTCCATTTGATTATGATATATAATTTTCTGATACATTGTTAGACTTGATTTCTTAATATTTCAATTATTCAATCAAATATTTTGATCAAATATTTTCATTTTCCTAATACAGTAGCCCCCTCCTTATCTGCAGTTTCACTTTCTGTGGTTTCAGTTACCCAAGGTCAACCATGGTCTGAAAGTATTAAATGGAAAATTCCAGAAATAAACAATATATAAGTTTTAAATTGTACAATGTTCTGAGCAGCATGATGAAGTCTTGTACTATCACACTCCATCCTGCTCTGTACCACCCAGGACATCCCTTTGCGCAGCATATTCATGCTGTATATGCTACCTACTCCATTAGTCACTTAGTAGACATCTTGGTTTCAGATCAACTGTTGCAGTATTGCAGTGCTTGTGTTCAAGTATCCCTTATTTTACTTAATAATTTCCACAAAGCACAAAAGCAGTGATGCTGGAAATTTGGATATTCTCTTACTGTGCCTAATTCATAAATTAAACTTTACCTTAGGTATGTATGTATAGGAAAAAACCCAAAGTATTTATAGGGTTTAGTATGATTCATGGTTTAAGGTATCCACTGGGGGTGTTGGAATGTATCCCCACTAAATAATGGAGGACTACTGTATTTAGGATTTTTGCATCTATGCTCATGAGAGATACTGGTCTGCAATCTTTACTGTAATGTATTTATCTGGTTTTGGTATTAAGTTAAGGCTGGTCTTAAAGTAAGTCAGAAAGTGTTCCCTTTGCTTCTACTTTCTGGAAAAGATTGTAGAGAATGGGTATCATGTTATATTCCATTTCACCTCTCTTTTAGCATATCAATTATACTTCTTTTTATAACTTTTAGTGGTTGCCGTAGAGTTTGCAATATAGATTTGCAATTAATCTAAGTCCACTCCCACATACTATACCACTTCACAGATAGTACAGATACCTTATAACAGTTATATACACCGAATACAATTCCTTCCTTCCATCAGTTATAACATTCCTGCCATTCACTTCACTTATCCATATGCTCTGATTACCTACCACATTGCTGTTATTACTTTGAACAGTGATTGTTTAGATCACTTAAAATAATAAAAAATATTATTTTACCTTCATGTATTCCTTCTCCTATGCTCTTCCTTTTTTTTTTTTTTTAAATAGAGATCTGATTTTCTGACCTATATAATTTTTCTTCTCTTTGGAGAACTTAAAAAAGAATTCTTGCAAGGTAGGTTTACTGGCAACAAATTCACTCAGTTTTTGCTTCTTTTGATGAAGTCTTTATTTTTCCTTAACTTTTGAAGGATTGTTTTTCCTGGATACAGAATTTCAGGTGGGTATTTTTTCTTTCATCACTTTAAATATTTTACACCACTCTCTTCTGATGTGGTTTCTGATGAGAAATCCAATGTAATTATTATCAGTTCTTATCTTTGTTACGCTATTGGTAAAGTGTTTGGCTGTTTTCTAGATTTTCTCCTGGTCTTGGGTTTTCTGTGTTTGAACATGATATGCTTAGGTGTTTTTTGTTTTGTTTTGGTATTTATCGTACTTGGTGTTCTTTGCTTGGAAGCTGGATCTGTTGTCTGGTGTCTGTCATTAATTTTGAAAAATTCTCAGCCATTCTTATTCAAGTATTTCTTCTGTTCCTTTCTTCTTCTGGTATTCCTAATAATGTGTATGTCATACCTTTTGAAATTGTCCAATAGTTCTTGGATATTCTGTTACACTTTTTTAGTCCCTTTTTTTGTCTTTACATTTCAGTTTGGGAAGTTTCTATTGACATATCTTCAAGCTTACTGATTCTTTCCTTCGCTGCATCCAGTCTACTGATAAGTCTATCAAAGGCATCATTTCTGTTATAGTGTTTTTGATTTCTAGCATCTTCTTCTGGTTCTTTCTTAGTTTCTATCTGTTTACATTATCCATCTGTTCCTGCATATTGAATACTATTTCTAGTATACTCTTTAACATATTAATTATAGTTATTTTAAATTCCATATATACAATCATTTCAAAACCTGTTTTGTATCTGAGTTTGGTTCTGATGCTTGTCACCTCTTGAGACTGGTTTTTCTTTTAGCATGCCTTAACTATTTTTTTGTTGAAAACCAGACGTGGTGTATAACATAATAGAAACTGAGGTAAATAAGCCATTAGTGTGAGGTTTTATGTTAATCTAGTCAAAGGTTGGGCTGTGTTTATGTTTATTCTAGTTGTAGGTATTAGAGGTTTTTAAAAATTTCCTCTAATATCCTTGTTTTTGTCTCCCCTGTTTTCTTCGGGTTTCCCTAAAAACTTTTTTTTTTTTATTTTTACCAGTGTTCAGCACAATTTTTCAGTTATTCATGGACATATACACACTCATTGTTACATTTTTTTCTCTGCCTAAAAACTTCTTAAATAGAATCTGAGCCTTGCAGGGCTTTCAGCTGTAATCCACAGTTACTATACTGAAGCCCTGTTCATGTGGTAGTAAGGTGTGGGGTATGGGGAAACATTCTGCAATCCTATAATTCTCAGTCTGTTAATATGTCTGTACCCCCAGCCCGTAACCTTCACAAGTGTTTCACAGCTTTTATTCTCTCTCTCTCTTAGATGAGACAGTAAGGCTAGAGGAGACTGGAGTTGGATAATTTCCATTCTCCCACACTAGAGAAGGCTTTGGTAAAGTTGTTTTACTTGCTGGATAGCTCTTTAGGTAGAAGCTCTGTATGTATTTCAAAATGATTACTTTTGCCTTCGCCATACCAAGAACAGGAGACTTTTTCTTGACTCTTCACATTGAGAACATAGTGGAGTTCCTGGAGGCATTGTGGCCATCATGAGTTTGCTGCTCAAACACTAATCTATACTCTGCCTCCTGCAATTTGTCAAAGTTACTGCTTAAGTGTTCCTACCAGTTTACGGCTCCAGTGCTTTCTGCTCCTGATAAGCAGATTTGGGCTGTGATTCTCTATAATTGCCTGTCTCTCCAGACTTCAGGATTGCAGTTTGCTCTGTGACTTCCAATCTCTGATGGTCCAAGAAAAGTCACTGATTTTTAGTTTGTTCAGCTGTTCTTCTTATTGTATGACAGGAGTGATGACTTCAAGCACTTTATATGTTGGCTGAAACCAGAAGTCTGCAACAAACTTTTTTCATTCAACATTATGTTTGTGAGTTTCACTCACATTGATACCTGTAGTTCTATTTCATTCATTTTCTCTTCTGTATAGTATTCTATGAATATATTATGCTTTATCCATTCTCCTGCTTATGAATATGCATGTTGTTTATAAACAATGCTATAATGAACATCCTTATAACATCTCCTAATGTTCATGTGTAAGAGTTTCTCTAGGACAGATACCTAGAAGTGGGATTACTGACTTATAGTGTATGAGCATCTTCCATTTTACTAGATATGTCACAATGTTCTAGTAGTTGTACTTTTTATATCCACCCAGTAGTATATTATAGTTTATTAAGAGTTCTTGTTGTTCCATATGTTCACCAATACTGGGCATTGTCAAGCCTTGAAGTGTATGCCAACAGCCTGGGTATTAAATGATATCTCATTGTAGTTTCATTTTCCATTTCTTTGATTACTAATGAGACTTTATAAGTTAATTCGCCATTCATGTTTCCTCCCCTGTGAATTGCCTGTTCATATCTTCTGGCCATTTTTATTGGGTTATTTGTGTTTTTCTTATAGATTGTAGGAAAATTTCCTTAAAATGACTCAAAAAGCACAAACCATCAAATAAGATGATTTAATTGCATTAAAATGAAAGACTTCTGCATATCAAAAGACATCAGAAACAATGTTAAAAATATAAGCTACCCACTGGGTGCAGCAAGGGTTTGTATCCAGAATTTAAAAATAAAATTTATAAATAATATGAAAAACTAAACAAGCAAATAATGGGCAAAGAAACAGAACAGGCAATTCACAGAAGGTTCCTGAAAGGCTAATAAATGTATGAATACATGCATAACTTCACTGGAAATCAGGAACTTGCAAATTAAAACAATGAGATACCTTTCAAAGACATTAGACTGGTACAAATTAAAAGCAGAATACTACAAAGTCTGGCAAAGATGTGAAAGAGATTTCTGAAATTCTGCTTGCTCATGGAGGTGAAGATATACATACCCTATATCACAGTAATTCCACTCCTACGTATGTAATCTAAAACAGT
Source organism: Camelus ferus (assembly GCF_009834535.1). Classification (NCBI taxonomy): domain Eukaryota; kingdom Metazoa; phylum Chordata; class Mammalia; order Artiodactyla; family Camelidae; genus Camelus; species Camelus ferus. The sequence goes on along the minus strand of NC_045732.1, from coordinate 69,479,050 downwards.
GATTCTTAATAATGTCACTCTCAGACCAGCAGCATCACCAGCATCACCTGGCAACTTGTTGGAAATACAAATTCTCAGGCCCTACTCTAGATATACTACTTAAAACATTCTGGGGGTGGAGCCCAGCAATCTGTGTTTTAACAAGCATTCCTGGTGATTCTGGTGCACACTAACATTTGAGAATCACTGCAATAGAGCAATATTTTTCCAGCTTTTTTGACTGAGATCTATAGGAAGAAATGCATTTTATATTCTGTCCCACACACATATCACACACACACATAAAACAAATCTTCAAGAAACAGTAATTATCCTTACTACTGTGTGGAATGCACTTTGATATTTTCTATTCTATTTCATTTCTTTAAAAAGAATTGCTGGTTATGACCTACTAACAGTAATCTAAAGTTTGAAAAACTGTCCTAGAGAAACTCCTGTACATGTGCAACAGGAGATATGTACAATAATGTTTGCTGCAGAACTGTCTGTAATGACAAAAAATAAAAAGAAACAATCTTCAGGAGAATGGATAAATGAATTATAGTAAATATCTACAATAAATATTACTTAGTTCCTTACATCATTAGAAATAAATTCCAAACACATGTATATTGAGTCAAAAAAGGAAGTTTCAGAAGGATATACAGAGTATAATATCATCTATATAGTTTAAAAATATGTAAAACTATATGTTGTTTATGAATATATTGATATATAGTAAATATATAAAAACATGCATGGGAATGATAAATAGCAAATTCAGTATAGTGGTTACCTCTGGAAAGGAGAAAGGGGAATAGGACTGGTGAGGGATATGGGAAAGTCTTCAGGTGTTTCTATAAGGCTTTATTATTTTTTTAAATTAAGCAAATTTGGAAACTGTCAAGAACTGATAAATATGGCTGGCTGGGTACAAAGGTGCCTGCTGTATTTTTCTCTGTAAGTTTTTATAATTAGTAATATTTCATAACAAAAAATAAATAAAAATCAAGCTACCCTTGAACAGCAAGAATATATTAGAAATGCAATCACTCAAAGGAAACTGCTTTAATACCCTTCATTTGCAATGCCTTTTTAAAAATTCAGGGAAAGCCAGAAGCTAACATTATTTTTTTGGTTTTGTTTTTTAAATTAGACACAACCAAGTATATGCTCCAGGGGCTTGTGTTGCTTCTTTGGGTGACATAATGAAATTTTCAATTCTGGATGTAATTATGTAAAAAATATCACATATATTATGAATGTGAAGTAATGATCTGATCAATAAAACAAGGATTATTTACAATTTTACTTAGATATTTGCCAATTCCTCAAGGCTTAGAGGCCCTGTGCTTTCACTTTACTGCTTAGCTACCAGCAACATGTGTCATGTCATGTGAAAGCCAGGTGGAGCATTCTGAAGAGAAAACTCATGTGGTAACAATAAACCTTACTCACAACCAGGCACCATGGCTACCAGACATGGTGGTCCTAGGAATACTATTTGATTTATTACTAGCCTAGGAAATTATAGGTTTCTTTTCCTTCAATTGAGGGTTTCTAGTAGGTACGGACTAGAATTTGATCAAGATTTCTTTAAAATTCTAAGGGTAGTTTAGGAACTTAGAAAACCACAAAGAATATCATAGGAAATATGCTACTTATATAGTCAGAGCTACTTATATAGCAGAGAATTCAAGGTCAAGGAAAAACACAATCACTGTGACTATATCATGATTCTTTGGTATAATCAAAGCTAATTTAAAAGTATTACTTTAGGTAGAGGAAAATAAAAATGAAAACAACCCATTTTTTTCTTGGTTTGGCCTATACCTTGTTTGGCTCCCCTGGATTATATGAAGAAAACATAGGAATTTTTCGGATCTCTTCCTCTGACAAACGATTTCTCTGGATCTCATCTTCTGGGACAAATTCTATTGGCTGCGTCAGCTTCTTAGGCCCAGTCCAACACTGCTCAGGTGAATTATCAATAACTTTTGCCACATGGAGACTGGGACCTTTACCCTGTGCTGCCTGTTTTCCCTTGTCCTGGAGTAATGACGGGTTCTCAGCTGTGCCACTATCTCCCACTGACGTAGCTGAGACCAGTGAGTGGGAAGCAAAGGGTTCACCTCTCATTAGTTGGAACTCTTCAAGACGTTTTTTCATTATCATCTCTTGGTAAAAACTTTCCAGGTTGTTCATGGGATCACCTTTGTTCTTCTTTTGGGGTTCATCTGGATCAAGACAAAGAGATAGGGAAGTTCTACAAAGCCTACCAATACAACTTTTGACAAATTAATAAAAATTAAATCTTGGATCTCAGATATAGAAACTCTGCTGGGACAGGTGTTTACAACCTGCGAAAAATGACAATAATATATAGCTATGTTATTACAGCACATTTTAGGCAAGGCTAGGACTATGATGAGGCAAGTGAGGAACCTGTGGTACAAAATTTAAGGAGGTGCTCACTCTCAGGGTCATGCAAGTACATGCACCTAAGTGATAAAGACATTTGAAAACTGTAACTAGTATGGGATTATCACACTTCACAAAATTAATGACAATTCCTTAGTATTATCTACTACTGAGTTCATTCAAATGGCCCTGATTTTCTCAAAGATATATATTTTTTCACTTGATTCAGGATCTAAACCGGCCATTGGTTTAAACCTCTTTTTTTTTTTAACAGCTCTCCTTCTTTCCAACGCCTCCAACCCATTGTCCCCCATTCCAATGATTTATTAGAGAAACCATATCATTTGTTCATAGAACAAATGGATTTGACTCGTTGTTCCTCATGATATTATTTAACTTGTTCCTCAATCCCCTCTATTTCTTACAAATTGGCAGTTAAACGTAGAGCTAGGCTATCATGTGGCCACTGGCCACATGAGCCTATTTAAATTAATTTTTAAATGCCAGTTCCTCAGTTAAACTAGGAAAGTGGTTAGTGGTACCATATTGGGCAGAATAGATAAAGACCACTTACACCATTGTAGAAAGTTGCATTGGATAGTGCTGATATAGAGGCTTGATCAGATTCATATTTAGTATTTTTAGGCAAGAATCCTCCATATATAGGTGCATACTTCCTATTACATCATATTATAAGGCATATAATGTTTGGTGGTTCCATTTTTAGTGATGCTGAACTTGATCAGTGGATTAAGGTGGTATTAGTCTGATCCTGCCATTATGTCTTCTCATTCACATTTCACCTAGTGGGCTTTACATTCATTGATGACCATTGCCTAAATCCATTAATTTATTAAGAACTGTAAAACAAAGCTTCCCTTATTCTATTATTTATTTTGTGCTTATTATTTCTTTTGTATTTATTATCTGGAATTCTATAATGGACTTACCATCATCAACTATTTGGTTTACCTATATACAGTTTATACAGGAAAGGCAGGATAAATGCTTGATTTTTTTTAACCATTATTTATCAACTATGATCGTAATGAGTTGGTACTTTTAACAGTGTCCAATGATTATTTTTAGTATAATTGTGAGACATGTATTTTCATATATTTGATGTGTTTCAATTAAATGTAGTCATTATTACTTTTATTGGTCAAATTATCCCACTGAGGATCAGTGAAAGTCCCCTCAAATTGGCTCCTGTATTGCTTAATAGTTTTCTGGCACAGCAAGACGTCTCAAGTTCATCTTGCATATTTCCTGACTTAAACCCGGAATATTTCTCTAAGGACTCATGGTTCCTGTTAGTGGAAAATAATGTTTAGAAACCATAATGTGTTGCTAGGTGTGTTCACAAATGTTGAGTTGTTGCTTCTAGGGCTTTTCAGTGGACAAACCTAAGAAAATTTTTATGAGAAAAATAAATCATAAATTAATACTAGTATTTCCACTTCATATGTAAGATTATAAGATTTTTTACTCAAACTCCTTTATTTTAAACTTATATCTCTTTTCACATATGCTTAAGATATTGGTTCCTAATGATATTAACAAAATTATTTATTAGCTTTTTCATACAATATATAGAATTTTTAAATGTCAATAACAATACTAATCTATCAAGAATAAAACTACTAAATATAGTTTTATATTTCTTTGCAGTTACTTTTGCCCTTAAAATATATTCCATTAGGAATATACAAATATTGTTTTAAAGTCACTTTAAACAATTGTTTTCTCTGTACAGTTATGTTACCAACTTTATTCATAGTTAGGTTGATTTGTTTCAGGCTGTTTATAAA
>NC_045732.1:69354801-69474739 GCF_009834535.1 Camelus ferus | reverse complement strand
GTATATCTTTTTTTCTCCTTTAAGAAAAACAACTGCGGCAGTAAGAGAAAAAATATTCTTACAAAAAATGGTCAAAAGACACAAACAGGCAACTAAAAAAATGAAATGGAAATTGTTTATAAATACTTTTTAAAAACTCAACGTGACTAATAATCAGAGAAATGCAAATTAAAGAGAAATATTATTTTCACCTATAAATTTTAGAAAGGAATGATAACAATGATGGTCGTGGTAGTAATGATGATTTCAAAAGCAGTAGAGAAAAGAGTGCAGAAAAGTGGGTAACCTGATGAACTGGTGGCAAAAATATAAATTAGTACAATTTACTTGGAAGGAACTATAATCAAAAGCTTTTAACGGATGTACCCTAAAATTTAGCTATATCTAGGCTCATTGAAGCACAATTTAAAAGGACAAAAAGTTAGAAACATGAATTAATAACATAACAATGGAGTACTAGTTAAACAAATTATGGTGTATCCTTAAAATGGAAAATTTAGCAACAATTAAAATGTAGAATATTTAATAACATTGAACAATACTCATGTACACATGTCTGTTAGCTTTGTATCTCTTTTACAATCAAAGGCTGAGTACAGTGTGCTGTGTACATATCAGAGGACAAATAAATTAAAAATGTATACTGGCCCCCAAGTTCATGTCACATATTGTTAAATTCTGAAGATACAGAAATAATTAAGATATAATCTCTGTTATCAATAAGCACAAATTCCAGTAAGGGAGACAAATATGTAAATAAATAACTACACTATTATAAACGCTGACAATACTGTACATAGAACAAGCTATTAGAAAGATGAGTCAAGGAAGGCTTCACAGAAGAGATGGCTTGACATGGGAGCAGCTACCAGGCAGACGATGGGGTGGGGTATGCCAGGTAAAATCATCTGAACATCCAAAAATATGGAGAAGGAAAGAATACTGGGTGTTTGCAAAACCATAAATATTACTCACAGACACAGAAAAACTTATGGTTACTAAAGGGAAGAGTGAGGGGGGAGGGACAAATTAGGAGTACAGGATTAACAGATACAAACTACTACACATAAAATAGATAAGCAACAAGGATTTAGTGTATAACATAGGGAACTCTGTTCAATATCTTGGAATAACCTATAATGGAGTATAATCTGCCAAAAAACCAAATCACTATGCTATACACCTGCAACTAACACAATACTGTAAATCAACTATACTTCAATTTTAATAAAGTAATGCTGCAAACAAGAAATGAGGCTGAAAAATAGGTAGGGGTTAGATTATACAGGATACTTTGTATATTATGCAAAGAAATAACTTACAATTGGACAATGGGAACTACTGAAGAGATGATTAGAACAGATTATTATTATATCAAGATCACTATGGCAGTTATGTAAAAGTGAACTGGAGCGGGGTAACACTGGGGAAAGGAGACCAGTAAGGTCTCTAGTTAAAGACTTAAACACATGCATTTATTGCTGCTGCATTCCCAAACACCTGTGAAATAATAGTAAGGAGATTTTTTTTAAGAAAAAGATAAAAGCATAAAACCACAAGGACAAAGACAGTAAGAAAGGAGATAAGAACAAAACTTGGAAAATTGTAACTAGAATCCTAGAAAGGATTTGGAATTAGCAGGCCAAGATAACTCACAGTGCTGAAAGTGGGGCTGAAAGCAGGAATATGAATGATTAAGGAGACCCCTCTTTTCCACCACATGCTACACATCTGGGTGATTCTCCCTACCCAAGCCCAGCAGACTTTTCCTCAGAGAGGGTAAACCAGATGACCTCTGGATTAGGGACACCAGGGAGAGCTGAGAGTAGGGAATTTGTACTAAAAACAGGGATTAAGTTAAAGTTTGTAAGGGATTAAGCAGAAGTCTACAAACTGAACATTGAGTCCCCAGTCCCTTCTTTAACAGCTCTAAGAACATTGGCTTACCACTAGGCTTATTAATCTCTAGCCAAGAATTAGAAGATTCTTCTCTGGAGAATATGAACAACTAAAGAGAAAAATTCTAAAGGTACTGACTGGAGATCCCCCAATGAAAAGGTCTTGCCAAATTACCTTATAGTAAGTTAGCAAGCCCTGCCTACAATTTAGTGTCTCATTCTTAAATATAAACAAAAAATATATTCAATATGGACAAAAAGGATCACCACACATTTGAAGAAAGCCTCTAACATAAGAAAGATCAAAACAAAATAGAAAGATAAAGAAAGCTAAAAGAAAAAATCCAGGAAGAATAAAACATTTTAAATAATCATTAATATCCTCAGAGAGAGGACACTAAATCCATGAAATAAGAATCAGATGCCATTTAATACACATACACACATATACCATCATAAAACAAAATGACAAGTTATTGCAAAATAAAAATTATGGCAGAAAGAAAAGATCAATAGAAGGATTAAAATAAAAAGTTCCGTACATATCTGAGAAAATTTCACAAAAATATTAAGATAAATTAGGAGAGAAAATAAATTTAGATCAGTCTGGGACATCATATATTAGAATAAGAGGATTTCCATAATCTTCTTATTCTTAACAGAAAAAACATGGGGGGGGGGAGGAATTAGCAGAAACCTAATTCAAGAAAATTTCTCCAAACTAAAAGAAATTAATTTCTTAATTGGAAGGGGTCACCAAACACCAGCTCAGTGTATGAAAAACCCCATACTAAGGCACATCATCTGAAATTTCAGTATTGCAGGGATGACCCTGAAAACTTCCATAGAAGAAATAAAATAAAAAAATGAAGAGGTCACACAAAAGTTCAGGAATTATAATATAATACCCTCAAAGCTAGAAGACAATGGAATAATACCTTCAATAGTTGAAGAGAGAATTATTTCCAAGCAAGAATTTGACATCCAATATTATCAATTAAGTGTGAAGGTAGACGGAATAAAGACCTTTTCAGACATGCAAGGTTTCAAAAAGATGTACTTCCCATGTACTCACAGGAAACTGATGGAATATGTGCTATATCAAAACACGGGAATAAACCAAAAAACGGGAAGTACAAGTAAGATCCATGAAACAGGAAAGTCAACAAAGAAATAGACGGAACACAAGACTGCTATAGAAGGAGAACCTAGCTGAGTAGCAGATGAAGAGAACAACAATTTCAGATGGTAGATCAGAGATTAGAGGGCTCTGGGAGAAATGAATCCAAGATGGTGAAATTGACAAAGTAAAAGCAAGAAGTCAGAGAATGAACTACTACTAAGTATGTAGAAAACAAAACAAACAATGAAAAAATTCAAAGGAAAACAAAAACTCATAAAAGAAAACATAATATAGTATGCTACATGGCCAGACTGTGAATAACATTTATGCAATAGTAATTCAAATAATAAATATTGATCTATGTGCAATTTATGATATAACTATATTGGGAAGATGAGAGAAAAGTATGCTTATGTGTGTGTGTGTGTGTGTGTGTGTGTGTGCATGTGTGTGTATATATATGTATGTATATATAATGGGGATGGTATATATATTATATGTATTACACAATTATATGTATTTACATATTGTAAGCACCTATTACATATATTACCAATAGATAGATAGAATGGGAGTGTTATAAAAGAGTTAAATCCTCACCTCTCATTTTGGGAAGTCACTACAGAAGGCCTAAAATGGAAAATCTAAAAAGAAACAGTATATCTGGCATTTAGAAACTAAGAAATGTTTTTTAAAAAAAAAATCTAAAATAACGGAAGGAGTATGCTTCTGGGGAGTGGGAAATGGGGTGTGAACAGGGAGTTGATATTTTTCATAAGCCTTATAAAATTACTCTACTTTCAAGGTAAGAGATGAAGACCTGAAATAAGGCAGTGGCAGGAATCTACTGAAAATAAAAAAAAAAAAATTCAAGAGCTATTTAAAAAGTATAATCATCATTACTTACTAAAGAAATTGAAATAACCTATCTTAAGTCCCTGAATAAATAGTAGCAATCAGCTAAGAAAAAGAAAAGTAGGAGTTACAGATCTGGGAGGCCCAGGAGAGAGTGAAGATAATGAGTTTAGTTTTATACAAGTTTAATTTGAGGTGCCTTTGGGATAGTTTATGTGCAGATGTTTGTAAACAAGGAGCTTTATAACAGACAGTCAGAGAATCATTAGTGAAACTGATGATCAGAGATGACAACTGAGGTTTAAAAAATGCTGATTATCAGGAAGGCTTAAAAGAGAGTACTTTTAGAGACAAGGAGAGGTCTCAAATCAATAATCTAAGTTCTTAAGTTAAGAAAACCAAAAAAGAGCAAAATGAATCCAAAATAAGCTGAAGGAAGGAAATAATAAAGATAAGAACAGTTATCAATGAAATTGAAAACAGGAACACTACTGAGAAAAATCAATGAAACAAAAAGCTAATTCTTCAGAAAAACATCAGTAAAATTGATAAACCTCTACCAAGACAGAAAAAAATAAACAACAGAGAAAACACAAACCACCAATAAAGGAATGAAACAGGGTATATCACTACAGATCTTGCAGCCATTAAAAGGATTAAAAGAAAATCCTGTGAACAACTCTATGCTCATAAATTCAATGATTTAGTAAAAATGCACCACACATGATGAGAAGTCAACCAAGATAATCTGAATAGTCCTATAAGCATTAAAGAAATTGACTTTGTAGTTTAAAAGCTCTGCCAAAAGAAATACTCAGGCCCGATGGTTTCAATGGAGAATTCAACTAAATACCTAAAAAAAATCAATACCAGTTCTTCAAAAACTCTTCTAAAAACAGAGGCCAGTATTACCTTTGTAACAAAGTCAGGAAATGACAGCACGAAAAAAAAGAGAAAACTACAGACCAACGTCTCTCATGAACATTTAAAAATCTCTCAAAGAATTAAAAATCCTCAAGAAAATTCTAGCAAACCAAATCCAACAATGTTTAAACGGAACTAGAAAGCAGAACAAGTAGAATTTATTCCATAAGTTTAAGGTTGACTCAACATTAAAAAAAACAAGTGTCAATGTAATCTACCACATCAACAAGTTAAAGAAAATTCATATGACTGTATCAACTGATGCAGAAAAAACATTTGACAAAATCCAGTACTTATTAATGATAAAAATTCTCAGCAAGTCAGGAACAGAGTGGAATTACCTCAATCTGATAAAAGCATCTACGAAAAAACCTACAGCTAAAACCATACTTCCAGTGAAAGACTAAACTAAGGCTTTTCCATGTAAACTCAGAAGCAAAGCAAAGATGTCTGCTTTCATCAGTCTTATTTAACAGAGTAGTGGAAGTTCTGGCCAGTGCAATATGAGAAAAGGAAATAAATGGCATACAGATTGGAAAGGAAGAAATAAAACTATCCCTATCTGTGGATGATGTAACTACCTATGTAGAAAATCCCGAGGAATCAAAAACAAAACAAAACAAAACAAAAAACCCCCAAAAACCCAAACTCCTAGAACTAAGAAATGAGTTCACAAGCATACAAGATCAATGTATAAAAAATGTGTTTTTATGTACTAACAATGAACATGTGGAAACCGGAATTTAAAACACAATACCATTTAAATTGACAACAAATAAAATGAAATACTTAGGTATAAGTCAAACAAAATGAACATGTACATGATGTGGGTACTGAAAATTACAAATGCTGATGAAACAAATCAAAGAAGATCAAAATAAATGTTGAGACATATTATGTTCACGGATGAGAAGAATCGACATAGTAAAGATGTCAGTTCTCCCCCAGACTGATCTATAAATTCAATGCAATTCCTACCAAATCCCAGCAAATTTTTATGGAAACTCAAACGAATTAAAATAGCTAAAACAACCTTGATGGAGAAAAATAAAATGGGAGAAATCACTCCACCAGATATTAAGGGTTGCTATATAGCTACAATAGCGAAGACAGTGTGGTTTTAGTAGAGGGAACACAGATCTACAGAATAGAGACTCCAGAAAACAATTTGATATCCACAGACAAAAAAAAAAAAAAAAGCCTTGATCTAAACCTCATGTCTTATACAAAAATTAACTCAAAATGGATCACAGCCTTAAATGTAAAATGTAAAACAATAAAACTTGCAGGAAAAAAAATAGGAGAAAATTGGGGGGAGATATAGGACTACACAAAAAGTTCTTGGACTTGACACAATTTAAAAACTTTTGTCCTGTGAACAACACTATTAAGAAAAACAGACAAGCTACAGAATAGGAGAAAATATCTGCAAAACACATAGCTAACAAAGGATTAGTATCTAGAATATATAATGCACTCTGAAAACAACAGTAAAAACAATCCAGTTAGAAAATGGACAAAAGACGAGAACTAACATTTCATCAAAGAGGATATACTCACGGGACATACACACATGAAAAGATGTTCAACATCATTAGCCATTAGAGAAATGTAAATGAAAACTGCAATGATATCACTACATATCTATGAGAATGGCTAAAATGGAAAAAAACAACAGTGAAAATACCAAATGTTGAGGACACACACAAATTAGGTAACTCATATTTTGCTGGTGGGCATGTAAAATGGTACAGTCTCTCTGGAAAACAGTGTAGCAGTTTCTTATCTAACTAGGCATGCAACTACCATATGATCTAACAATTGCACCCTTAGGCATCGATCCCAGAGAAATGAAAACTTACATTCACATAAGATTCTGTACATAAATATTCATAAAAGCTTTATTCTATGTATGTATACTCAGAAAGTAGCCAAAAACTGGAAACATCTCAGATATACCAAAACAGGTAAATGTGCAAACAAACTGTGGTACATCCATACCATGGAAAATTACTCAGCAACAAAAAGGATCAAACTATTGATAAACATTCAGATGAATCTCTGGGGAATTATGCTGAGTGAAAAAAAATCAACTCCAAAGGGTTACATGCTATATTATTCCATTTATACAGAATTCTGAAATGACAAAATTTAGAAAGGGAGTACAGATCAGTGATTGTCAAGAATTAGGGGGCAGGGAGTAGGGGGATGTGGTAAAAGGGAGATGGATGTGGCAATAAAAGGGGAATATGAGGAATCCTTGTGGTAATGGAATTGCTCTGTATTTTGACTATGGATATACAAACCTACACATGTGATAAAAGTGTATATGACTAAACACACACACACACACAGATATACACATATATATACACACAAGTAAACTGGGGAAATCTGAACAAGCTAGTTAGATTGAATTGATGTTAATATCCTGGTTGTTTACTGTACTATAGTTTTGTAAGATGTTACCACCGGGGAAGGCTAGGTAAAGAATAAACAGGGCCTCTATAGTATTTCTTCAGGACCTACATTATTTCTTACAACTACATGTGAATCCACAATTACCTCAGTAAAAATTTCAATTAGTGTAAAACACTAACACATATAAATAAGATTTTGATTCCCAATTTCTTCTAGAAGTGCCTGCTCAGTAGGCATATAATATGACCCCAAATTTATGTAAGGCAATAGTTTTAACAAATATATTCTCACTGCTTAATGGCCATCTTTTTAGCTTTCAATATGGGTTTCCTCATTGCTGCATGCCTGCTAAGCCAAAGCCACATTTTAAGGTTTTAGTTACTGTAGTATATACTTCCATATTAGGTTAGGCTGCTGTTTAAAAGCAACCTTGAAATCTCAGGAGCTTAACCTAATTAAGGTTTATTTTTCATTCAAAGAAAAAGGGAGAAGAAGGTAGAAAGAGGAAGAGGGGGGAAGGAGGGAGGGAGGGAAAGAAAACACTATCTTCTCACTTGTCATAGGTACTTTTAAGGAGATTCCCAGTTTATTAAAAATAAAGAAACACTCAGAATAAATATACCTGAATTCTTAGTGCTAACTATGGTTTGATGGGAAGAAAAGTGTTTCTAAAGACGTACAAAGCTCTCACCTCTGCCATGAGAATTCTCTTCCTGGTCTCACTGCTGATACATTAAGGTGGTGATGCCAAGACACTCTGTATATAGCACTACTGTTCACACAAAATTAATTTAAAAATACATTTTAAGGAATTGAATAAAAAGAAAAGATGGTAAAGATTATCCTGATTCTTAGAGGTAGAGGCAGGGAGGGGGATAAGGTAATAGAATTATTACATGTTAAGTGGTCCTCAGTCATCTGTTGAAATGTTACTCACTATTCAAGTCTCATTTCTAATTCTACCCCTTCTAGGAAATCAACTAAAGATTAGGTTTCTCTTTTCTTTACTGCCCCCTATGCCTACACTTTGAACCTATTCAAGGCAGAGGTGCATGTCATTGATTGATATTTATGCCTCCTACACTGATTAACATGGCACCTTGGCACATAGTAGGTGCTTTGTATGTAGAGTTACAACTACTCTGTGGTTTTGACTTGCATCTAAAAGAACACATTCCATTATACAGCACCAGAGTTTTCAAAATGCCTATGCATATTACCTTATTTGATTCCCACAATATCCTAGGATAAAGAGAATAACTAAAAACTCAAGAAGGTTCAGCGGCTTCCTAAAGGCCAAAACTAATGAAAACTGTTATTAGGACTCCTATCTTCAGACTCCCATCAAAGAATGCTTTTCCTATTACAGTGTATCTGTTTGTCAGATGCTATGAAAATTTTAAATGAAAAGTACTAGGCTGAGCTAATAACTGGCACCACAGGATAACACTATTTGTTGTCCCTTCAAACACTGAAGTGCTCAAAATAAGGCATGCCTATCTGAGACCCAACTGGGGACATTTCATTGGTGAAATACTATCAGGCCACTTTATCTATGAGGTGGCCATAGAGCATGGGCCCCAAAACAGCATTATAGCAAGGCTCCAGCATATTTATAGTTTTTAGTCACTAACAGGAAGAAAATTGCTTTGGAGAAAAATCTGTGTGTCTCACAAACAATATAAATTCTGCTATTTGGGAGTGATTTAAATCATGTTACATATAATTCATCTGGGGAGGCTCTCCAGCTTGAGGAAATTCACTTGGGCACAAAATGTACATAAGTAGGATTAGTGAGAAATCTAATTTTGCAGATGTATTGAGTGTATTTCAAATCTGGATTTACATATAGAAAGGAAGTTTTGGAAGAGGCGCTCTGAGAATGTTAACCATCGCACACTCTCTCCTAACAGAAACTGAAGACTTGATCATTTTTAATCTTAGCACTCTAATCTAACCTACAAGAAATTGTTTAGAATCAAGGAATGATGATGTGACAATAAATCTATCTTGTCTGTAAAGGGGAGCAGAGATGAGCAGGTAGCTCATTAAACAATGGAAAGACATAAAGTACCGTTCAATTAACTGAAATGAGAGGAAGCAAGTAAGTACCTGTCTCTATTGAGCTTAAAAGACCCTTAAAGTGAGTCTTTGTGTTGTTGCCACATCTCTGGCAGATCAGGAGCATTCTCCTCTCAAGTATCTGAAGTGGAACATCATACTCCAGAACACAAGAGATGACCTCATTGATCAACCAATGTCACCAAGATTTCCCAAAGGGTTTCAGAAAAAGAGGAGGTAAAAGAAATCACCTCGATTAGTAAATCACATTCTAGTGTAGAAGATGAAATAGGAAGACAACACTTTAATTGGAATTCAAAAGCATCTTTTGGCATCTCAGCATTTGATACTCTTGAGATATGAGAGGGCTGAAAGTAACTAGTAAAAACATTTTAAAGCATTTGTTATCTGGACCAAAGCTTCTTAAAAAAAAACACAGCATGGTGACTATAGTTAATAATACTGTATTGCATCTTTGAAAGTTGCTAAGAGAGTAGATCTTAAAAGTTCTCATCACAAGAAAAAAAATTGGGGGGTAATTATGTAAGGTGACGGATGTTAACCAGACTTATTGTGGTGATCATTTGGCAATGTATACAAGTATCAAATTGTTGTGTTGTATACCTGAAACCAATATAATGTTATATGTCAAATATATCTCAAGTTTTTTTTAAAAGATAAAAACATACCCAGCCCTGAAAAATCTAATTTAAAATAATCCCTCAAACAATAAATATTAACACTGGGTAAAAATGAAGGATGATTGACATATCGCAAAAAGCTGTTTCTCTAAGATGATCCTGAAGGCATTTTATGCAAGAGTTAGAGGCATCATGCTAGATGACTAAGAATGCTTTATGTCAAAAATAAATAAACAAGGTGTTCATAGAACAGTGCTAATAGGACTATCTTGTAGAAATATCACAAAATTCCTTATGGTATTTTTAGTTACTCTAAGGATTCTTCTCTTTCTACCAATAATAGTCTAAATGTTGTGAGCCATCATTAAATGATTATGGGGTTCTAACTCATAAAAGACTGCAGTGATTACAGATGAAATATATTTTAGCCATGAAGCTCTGGGACACTTCATGAAAGAAGCAAAGTGCCATGAAAATACTCAAAGAACTTTTAAATGACAAGTAAAAGATTTTCCACTGCCCATCCCTTTATTACAGTATTTGATAAATATTAACAGACATAACAAGGTTTGGTATATGAAAAAACAAAAAACGCCTATCCTTCTCCCCTACCTCCCTCTCCTAAAAGAATTAGTTCCATATATTTAAAATGAATAATAAATTGGTTCAGATTGATTGCCAACTCTGTCATAAGTGGTCCCAGCAGAGCTGGAGTTGCTGCAGTTTCCATGACTGCCAACTGAGAAGACAGATGTGTGACTGCAGCATTGCCATGAAGCCAACCTCAAAATAATGCTGTAAATTTGTACAAAGGGAAAGACAAGAGAGGGAACTGGTATTTGATCGTAGTTATTATTAACTCTCAATTATTTATACTAATCATGAGGAAAAGAGGCATATATAATATTAAACAATGGATAAATATCAAATTTGAACACTGGTCAACACCAGTTCAGACACCTCCTCATTCAATACTCTTAAACTTATCTCTGATCCTTTCTAGCTTGGTTCCATCACAGTCAGTTCTATGTAGGTTAGAGGAAGAAAGGGGCCTGGTTCTCTATTTACTCATGGATATTAAAAAGTTAATTGGACAGTGTAATATTTTAACATATTTAAAGAGTAATGTATGATTTTCAAGTCACATTTAAAGATAAGCTAATTTTTAAGTTAAATATATGATCCTATTAGCATTAATTATGTTTTATGGCAGAAAAAACTGTACTGTCATTAAAGATATCAAACCATAAAAATATTTCCCAGAACCCCTTTAAAATAGATTTTGACTTTAAAATCATTTTTTTATTTTTAAAAAATTTATGTATTTTTGGGGGGGATATAATTAGGTTTACTTATTTATTTTCAGAGGAGGTATTGGGGATTGAACCCAGGACCTTGGTATGCTAAGCATGTGCTCTACCACTTGAGCTATATCCTCCCCTACTTAAAATCATTTTTTAAAAAAACCTTAGTTATGTATTTCCTTTAGTAAAAAAATTACATTATTTCTATTGTTAAAATAACACATGCATTATTAGCTTTTCTCTCACTATTATTTGGATGTAAACAACTAGACTTATTGAGAAGTTTAACCTTAAAACTTCTCGTCAGACCATTTCAGCAGACACGATCCCATTAACTATTAAAAAGCAAAATAAACCAACAATAACAAAAAACCTCTCAGGATAATTAAATCCTGCCACTCTCCATTACTTGATCATGTCATTTTCTGATAGGAAAAGGAAAAGGTTCCTTGGGTGGGAACAGCAAAAAGGAGCCCACAGTATCAAGAATGACCAGGGTTTCTTTCTATTATCACGGCCTCTCTTGTCTCATTTGAGAACCTCTATGAGTTCTCATTGCCTCTTGTGCTCAACTGAGTTTTTAGCAGAAAAGTAACTCCCAGTAATAATTACTCTCCATTGTCTCACTCTTTTTTATCCTGTGTTGACTGAGAACTTGACCTAGGCACCTAGAACTTACATTCTACCCAAGTACTACCATTATCATACTCTGACAATCCATGTCCTCTACTGTTAGGTACATGATTAAGATTTGTTTTTATATCGAGTGATGCCTACATTATAATTGTTTTAAGAGCACACCAGTAGAAAGAATACTGTTCTGGTAATCAGGAAATTTGGATTCTGGTCCTAACTCTGCCACTAATGAACTGTGTATTCTTAGGGAAGTCATTTAACCTCTCTGAACCACAGTTTCTTCATTTATAGCATAAAGTAAGTTCTTTGTAGCACTAACAACCTTAATTTATTAGTAGGAAAACACTGGCTGAGAGCCTTGAGTTTTCACTTATGACAAAGAGGATCCCAGCCAAGAGAAAAAAAAAATTCACTATAATCTTTCTTTACTTAATTACATTTTGACATCCCCCCAACTCCACAGAAGAAGCATTGCTCATTGTAGGAAAATATGCAACAGACAGTAAGACAACTGAGTCAAACCTTGTATAAACTCATTCCTCAGTATCTTCCAGCCACTGATGTTCATTCTCTCACATCTCAGCTGTTCTTACAACTTCTCTAAGTAAGTGGTTTTCAAAGATAATCTACCTGGAACTGTCTTCTCTAGACCTAATTTAATGGCTACCATTTGTACCACATGACCTTTCTTGTCAATTCTCCCCACCTCAGCTCCTATATACTGTAAACTCTGACAACCAGTTCTGCTGCTATCATTTACTGACCACCAATCACAGGACAGGCACTGCTCAAGGAAAAGTATAATGTTGCTTCTTTTAATCTTTACAGAAGCCCTAAAAGGTAAGTATTATTCCTCATTTTTAAAATGAGGATACAGACTCAGAGAGATTAAGTAACAATTAAGGTCACACAACTATTAAGTGATAATACCTTGACTTGAATCCATTCTATCTGACTCAGAACTCTCTCTCCATCACATAATTAGTACTAAAGCAGCAAAGGATTAATCTCCCTATGATGATTCAAAACACAGATTAGAAAGGAATAGGACATTTCTTTCTTCTAACACAGGAGAGAAGGAAGTAAAGATGGATGATGATGATATAGACATGTTTGGAAGGGAGAAGCAGAAGAATTGATGGTTGATGACCTCTATTAATGTCGAGAATGCAAAATCTATAAAGCCAAATAACCAGATTTATATTATTTTCATAGTACATCATTAAAAACAGTAACTCTGGCTACCAGCCCCCATTTGTCTTAGTTACTGAGGTCTCATTATACTCTATATTTAGGCAAAAGTCTGTAAAAATTACTTCCCACCAATTTTTATTTTAAATCAATAGAAAATATGAGAGAATAGTAAAAACCACAAACTTGTATACCCCTTTCCTAATTAACCCACTATTACCATTTTGCCACAAATTGCTCCAATCTTTTTCTCTTCACAAATGGTTTTGGTTGAATCAGTTGAAATAAAACTACAGACCTGACACTTCCCTAAATATTATAGCATGCAGCTTCTAAGGATAAAAATATTTTCCTATGTAACTACAACACACATAGGAAAATAAAAAAATTCCTTAATATTTAATGTATAGCCCATATTCAATTTCCCCAATTGTTCTAAATAATGTCTTCTTTATTTTGATTGAGTATCTAATCAAAGTTAACATGGTAGACTTGATTATTATGTTTCCTTTCTTCTATGACAATCCCCGTAATTTTTTTGTTTTAAATTTTTTGTTTCCCATGACTGACTTTTTCAAGAGTCCAAGCCAATTATCTTTCAGAATGTCTAACACATAGACTGTCTAATTATTTTCTTGTGATTTGATTCAGTTAAACATTTCTGGTAAGAATACTACAACATTATCTTTCAAAATGTCTCACATGTAGAATTTCTGCTTATTTTCTTATTAGATTCAGGTTAAACATTTTTCATAAGAATACATACATAAGGGATATTGTGCACTTCTTCTTATGTCAGATCAAGAGGCACACAGTGTCAAGTTATTCCACTATTGGTGATATTAAATTTGATTACTTGATTAAAGTGGTACTTGTCAGATAGCTCTGTTGTAAATTTACGCACATTTTCTCCTTTGTAATTTTTAAGTAATCTGTGGAGTAATATTTTTGAGACAATGTAAATATCCTGTTCCTCAACAATCTTAGACTCCACGGTTTTAGCATTCCTTGATGACCCTTGCCTGAATCAATCATTAAGCTGGGGCTTCAAAATGATGACTTTGTCATTAAATTGTACAATTAAAATTAGTGAAATCTATGTGATATAAATTATACCTAAATAAAACTTTAAAAAATAGCTCAGTAACTTGCAGTCTATATTTGGTCCATTTTCTGCTAGAATATTTTTTCTGCCAAGAGATAACTGACAGTTGAAATATTTTATAACGGAGGCAAGGTATTCAAGATCAGGTAAGCATAAAAAAAATGTTCTGTTGAAAATGTTTTTTAATGGTGGTTCTCTAATTCTATCATTCCTTCTACAATTATTAGCTGGCCTGCTTCTATAAAGACTTTTCCCAGCACCTCCCATCTCTCTCTCTCTCTGGAGTATCACTGCAAACACATGAGTTTTTTCTCCCTCACTGTATTATAATCCACCACTGTCATTATTCTTTTTGATGTTGAAACCTAATTTGGCCACTAGAAGCCCATTAAAGCACAATCTTGTATCTTGATATAATCTCATTAGTCTTCAAACAATCTTTGTTTTCTGGCACAAAAAGTGCCAAACTCACCCTGTACTCTCCCTGCCTGAGCCCTGAGACCAGAAGGCCTCCAAGAAGCCTTGGTTCCTTTTAGCGGGAGTGGTATTTAGAAACCAAGATCAGGTGTTAGATGTGCTCACTTCTATCAGGGTGTGTGTCATTGCTTCTTGGCCCTTTCCACGTACAGAACAAGGGAAACAGGAATTTATACTGATATTTACAATTCATATTTATAATATAAATATAATGGAAGGAAAGAAAAATACTTTCTCTTATCTTTCAATGAAAATCTTGGTTTCTATTATCACTAATATACTTGTGCATTTGCTTTGTACTATATATATATAATGGTAGTAATATTATTATTCCATGTGTATATATAATATACAGTATATTGTAATTCTGAAACTAACAATAAACTTATTAAGAAAGCTTATGATTTCTTTGTAGTTCTTGTTATCATTAAGATTACAACCTAGCAAGGATGCACCATCATGAATTGCATGATTATGTTATAAATTAGTTACACAGGTATCTTTGATTTCAACTTGTATTCAGTTTTAGCATTTGTCTTCCTTCCCTTTATTTTTGAGAATTTAGACACTTATACGGTCCAAAGTCAAAACTGTGTAAAAAGGTATACTCAGAAAAGTCCTATTTCTATCCCTATCTCCTCCACCCTATTCCTATACATCCCCTATTTTGATTAGTTTCTAGTTTATCCTTCCTGTGTTTCCTTTTATAAAAACAAGCAATTACAGTTTGTTAGAATTAATACAGACATACCATAAGTTAAAAAACACCCCTACAATTGAGCTCTTATTTGAGTATGGTCATGGTGCACAAAACCTGACTTGTATCACATTTTCTACTTACAATACAGAAAATTATGTGTACAAATTAACTCCCACCTGAAGTCTGATTAATCCACTGCAGAGAGTCCGCTTGAACATTCAGAATTTTGCAGATCTGCTGGAGCTAAAAACACACAAGATAAAAATGTTAAATTATGATTATTCTGATATGGTAAACAAAAAATAAAAATAAAAACCTGAAATTAAAGAGTTGTTTTCATTTCTTCTGGTAAGAAATGAACTGAGAATGTGCTAAATATTAATTGTGTGGGGTTTTTTTGCTATTTCATATTTGTAATGCTCATTACATCTATATATTATTTAGTTCAATCTAATTATTTTGTAACTGTCAAGAATTCGATTCCTACAATTCAATAAAAAACCGGCTTCTATAGTACAAAAATAAGTAAAGAACATTAAGAGACATTTGATGAGATGAGAAATTCATATAAAATTTAAAAATTTTACCTTTTGACAATCAAATCAATGGTTTTTTTAACTGAGATATAATAGACATATATAACATAGTTTCAAATGTATAACACAGTGATTTGGTATATGTATATGTTGTCAAATGATCACCACATTAAGTCTAGTTAACATCCATCTACCATACAGTTACCAAAAAAATCTTTCTCTTGAGATGAGGACTTTTATAATCTATTCTCTTAGCAACTTTCAAATATGCAATACAGTATTATTAATTATAGCCATCATGCCATATTTATTTTATAACTAGAAGTTTGTACCTTGACCCTCTTCAGCCATTTTGCCCACCTCCTACCTCTGGCAATCACCAATCTGGTCTGTGTATCTGCGAGCTTGGTTTAGTTTTTGTTTCTGTTTATAAATTCCGTATATTAGTTAGATCACACAATTTTGTCTTTCTCTGTCTAATTTATTTTACTTCGCATAATGCCCTCAAGGCCCATCCATGTTGCACAAATGGCAAGATTTCCAAATCAGCAATTTTAATAAATGGTAATACTCAGTTGTCAAGTGTGTGAGGAAAACAGGTACATTTATATATAGCCTATGGTAATATAATTTGGCCCAGCCCTTCAAAATGGAAATTTTTGCAATATATACCAAAGTCTTAAAATATTCATACCTTTTAACTCAGTATATTCTACTTCTAGAAATCTATCCAGATGAAAGAATGAAATCTAAACATAACTAGTCATTACAGGTTAACTTTATAATGGTAAAAAATTGGAAACAATATCTTCATCAATAAAAAATTATTAAATATATTATGGTAAAGTCACCTCTAATGAAATATTAGAGTCATTAAAACTGTATTTTCAAAGAATGGTTAAAAGTTGGAAAAATACCATGAAAGAATATTAAATGAAGACAGCCTCAAAAACTATATAGGTATGTTTCAATGCCATTTAAAAGAAAATAAACATTTTTACCAGTATTGCAAAAAGACTTGAAAGAAATACATTAATATAATAATAATACTAACAATAGCAGAGTACTGGTAACCCAGGTGAATTAATTTTCTTTACATATTTCCATATTCTCCAAACTGGACACATTGAATAAGGATGTGTATTAACTTTCTATTAAAAAATACTAAACCTTTAAAAAGTTTTAGAACACTTTTGACAAATATTCTAGCAAAGTCCAGGATATTAAAAACAAGAAGAAATGAAAACGTTACCACACTTAAAAGAATAGATTGCAATAAGACAGCAAATTTAGTGTATTCTAATATAACAACTAGAAATATAATTTGTAGTAGTAACAATGAATTTTTGTAAAAATATGTGCCTGAATATCATACACTATAATATGGACTTGCTTAATATAAACTTCATATATTAGGTGGTCTTTCCTATCTCCCTTCAAAAATGGTACAAATAAACAGGTAAATCCTAGCATCATGAATACTGCTGAACACACTGGCTATTTTTCTACCCTGGTGTATGGACCACATTAACAATTAATTAATTATCTACAAGAATATTATTGTTCGGCAAATGTTTTCTCTGCTTCCTGTCCAATGATTTATGCTCTCTGAGAAAAGAAATGAACTGTTGCTGATCTCTTGCTTCTTTTGTTCTGCTATCAAGAAGCAATTATCCTTTAATTCACTCATCTTAAACATCTCAATCACCCTTGCCAAGAAAAATGAAAAATAAAAGACTCAAATCATTTGCTCCCCACTATTAAAACAAAACAATCCAAGGCTAAGTAGAGAAAAAGGATAAGGATAGGATTAGTCTCCTTTTACTTACTCTGCTCAGAACACATCTCTTATATTAACACAGAGACTAGGCATCAGCTCTGTTTCATGTCTAAATCTGCATGCATTTATCTATGCATCAATAATTCTAGGACAACAAAACAATTTTAAATTTTTTTTTAAATTAGATCACAGTAGTGATCTAATATTTCATTAAAAAGAAAATCTATATTGTTAACTCTTGAACATCTGCGTGAAGGATGTTGGATGAAGGAAGATGGGAGCATGTATAATCCCAGACTAATTTATATTTGTCTTTGTTCAACTTTAGATTCTCCCAAAGTAGACAATGGCATAATTTTAATAGCTGAAGTGGATTTCAAGGTCATTTAGTTCACCCACCCTTGACATTCTGCAAAAGAAGGAGCCAAGTCCCAGAGATTAAGTGACTTAAATAAAACTCTAATATTTTCTCAACTATACCATGCTCTCTTTATAATTAAAATAGCTAGTAATACGTATGTAGATAAAGAACTGCCCATATATAGTTGGACGAAGAGATTCCTAAAGAATAATCATGTATGTCATTCATCCCTACCTACCCAGATCCTGGCCCCACTCCTAATTATAATCAACTGACACAAAATACAATGGGAGCTCCCACAATGGGAGATTCCTCTTACCATTACTGCCATGGGGTAGGAGTGGGGAAAAGGAGGACTCCATTTGGCTGCTAAGGTAATAGGGAAAAGTAGAGGAAATAAGCCCTTTAATTAGAGTATAGATAAAGGAAAAGAAAAACAATCCTTTCTTACCACCAAATTAATTCAAAACATCTCAGCTCTCTAATAAGGCAGGTGGAAACCTAATAACCATATTTAACAAACTTTTAACGGAAAAATATATTTTAAGTCTCAAGTAGTTGACTTATCAAACTTTTAAGATACAACCTAATCATAAATTAAGGATTGCCTAGATATACCTAACAGACTCAAACATATATATATATACACACACATATATAAACACACACAATTATATGAATATGTAGATTAATATGTAAAAGGAAGAACAAAGTAGCTAATGAGTAAGTGAACAAATCAGAACAGGGACATACTTACGGGAAGAACAGAGAGAAAACCCTGAAAATTGGGAGAAAAGTAATTTGTCTTTTCCACTTGGGGATAATCCCAAAAAAACTCACAACCTTTTCTGCTCCTAAATATTTCCTGCCCCACTAACTACACCCAAAAGCTTCCTATCTCTGGAGACAGGTAAGGAGCACTATAGAGGACAGGAAAAGGTGATAAGCTAAAGGAACCACAGAATACTAATTTCCTACTAAATTTTGATTGTCTAAATAGATAAAAAGCAGTTTACACACCGGGTCAGTAGGGTCAGCAGGATTTCCAAATGTATTCAGGTGCTCGATAATGTCCTTGAAATCTTGGGCCATTCGTTTCAGCTGAGCATCTATATTTTCTGCTACATTGTAACTGAAAAGGCAGGTAAAATAAAGGGATTACCAAGAAATGTTCCCTCCACTATGTATTGTTACTGACATACAAAGAATGATACTGTCAACTGGATTTGCCCCAATTCTACCTTCTCAGTGGGTCTCAGTTATGACTAACAGTACATTTTTATGGATGTAGCATTCACAAGCTGATTATTACCATATTCTAATAAGACTCCATAGGTGAAGGCTTTTATCCACCTTGCCATTTTTACAGTCACCTAGTTATCCTTTGGATAACTTTTTGGGAAGCTCTTCAGCAAAGAAACTCTTTTCAGGTATCAAAATTAAGTCCATAGGTCACTTAGATATATGAGAAGTTATTTGGTGTTTAGCAATATTCAATAAATGTTGGGATCTCTTCAATAATTTTGAATACATACATTTTCAGAGTAAAACCTTAGATAAATATATTTTATCATTCAACAAAAGCCATTTTGAGAAATGAGATTCACAATAATCAAAGACAGATAAATCTGCTAAGTTCACAACAAATTCATTAGTTGGTTAAATTGTCAAGATTTCCACCAAACTATTCACACACACTTTCCCTCTCTTAACCGAGTCAATGAATATGATTAAGAGAATTAAAGTGACCAGAGTTTTTCAATCATAATGTCTATAAAGATTAAACAATTCAATTAGGTTTATCGATAACTACCTACTGCCTTTCTGTCCCAAAGTACCTATAGGTAATTGGTTGCCTAGATGGTTGAAAATTCTAGTAAAGATTCCAAGACAATATAAATCTGATTACCTAGAAGCAATTGGAAAGGAACTAATGTTTCAATTATTTCTTCAAACTACAGTTAGGATCTCATGGCCGAAAACTCTGTGTTTCCAAAAAATGATAGAATGAATAGAATAAGCAATGCAAAGAAAAAAAAAGAATCAAAAAGACTGAAATATAAAAGCAGAAACAGAACTAGGGTCTGTATAGATTAGCTGTACTTACTACATTTAATGCACCTACAAAAAAATCAACTTGCCAGCCTTTTAAAAATAAGCTTAGTCTTGATGCACTAATAAGCCATTGATAAAATGAGTCAGATTTAGTCTCAGTCTAGTTTATGCAGCACATTCATTCAAGTTCTCCTAACATTTAATCTTTTCGCCTGATTACCAAATCTCAATTCCAAAGAGATAAAGTTACTGTGGGAACACTGGCAATGTATCAACTGAAGGTAAAGACTGAGTAACACACAAATAAAATATACTCAGCCCAAGACATTAATGAAATCATTCAATTTTTGAAAGCCATGCAGTTTACCCCTAGATTAACAAATCGCCTTTAAAATAGCAAATGGATTTATCACTGAAGCAACTGCATGAACATTAGGTTTAAAACAGTCAATATAAATAGGAGACCATAAATATTCCACAATATCATGACAACACACACATAAAATTTGTATTTCTAATTTAAGAACAAACTTGACAAAGATGAAAACTTTACAGTGGTCTTGTATACGCTTGAGATTAACAACAGTGTACAAAATGCTATCAAACAAAATTGCCAGAATGATTACTTCATTTTCAAGTATCCTGAAAAGATAAACAGAAAATAAGTAAGTTGATGAATGGCAACTACCAGAACTTGCGCTTTTCTACCAGTTTTTATTCCCTGCCTTTCAATTCCATTTTCCTCCTTTTTTAGTAGCTAAATTCTGCCCCATTCCTCGATCTTTATTCAGTTACTTACGTCCTCTCATGCTCCTCATCTGTATGCTGTGGATAAGCAGACCCACTTTCGCCCTTTACAGATCCCTCTAAAGGGATCAAGAGATCTTCTAGTTCCTTCTGCTGTGAAAGGATAAAATTCAATTCTTGTTCCAGTCTGAAAAAAACAAGTCAATAAAAGGGCTGATGAAATGAATCTGGAGTGACAAAATATAGTTTACAGTCAATAAACTATTATAAGGAAAAACAACCGGACAAAGAAATGGATTTTTAATCTTTCAATCTAGGGAATCTATAGTTCTACCTTTTCTGATTCAGTTTCACTTTTTCTACTTCTCCATGTAAAGCAGTAATCTATAAAGGAAGATAAGAATACAATTATGTAAATTTTGAATTTATATTATAATTTTAAAGCAATATTTATTTTCTCATATACATTTCAAATATGAAAGAGTTCCTAATTCATGTTACTTATTACCTAAGGAAAATGTTTTTAAGTTTATCACCAATACTGGAAGAGAAAATTAACCACAACACACAAGTCTATTCTCTTGTGTTCATCTGAAAATACTTGTACAATACAGGTAGATTACTGAGAATATCTTCTTACCTTCTCACCATTTTCAATCAATATATGGTCCCAAGCATTGATCTGAGTGGCCTGGTGAAGAAAGTGTTTCTCTTGATCCTCTAACTCAAGGCTCCAGTTGTTTACCAGAGCATCCAGCTGACCATATGTCATCACCGGAGTTACAATTGCACTTAAAAAAAAAGGATACAGTATGATCATATGGTCATACTTTCAAAAGTATGATCATATTTTTTAAAAGCATAACACAGGAGGACTTAAAGAAGAAAATAGCACATGAGGAGTTTCGCAAACCTGCTCCCCAACAAAACCACCATAACTGGTAAAGATTATTTTAAAAACAACCAGTCTCTGGAAATTATCCTAAAGGAATACAGCAAATAAAGAAAGATTTATTAAGAAATCTACTAAATCTCAGTAAGAACAGCTAAAGTCTGTGTCACAACCTGCTCCCTTCCTTCTCCCTCATGTTGGAAGCTCCACTCTGGGTGAGTGTGTGGCCAAAGAGGATTCCCTCTCCCCTGAGCTCTTAGTCAAAGTGATCCATTCCCTATCTAAGCAGTATCCATGAAACAGAGTAGGCAGCTGATCTGCTATCCCCTACTGGGCAGAACTGAGCGGAACTCTGTTCTACCAAGTGGTATCAAATAGGCTGAGAAGGTAGCTTATTTTCTATCCCAGGACTGGCAGAACCAGGAAGTGCTCTGATTCCTCTTCTGGGGCAGTGTCAGCAGGACTGGGTAGGGAGGTAATCATCAGTTCCTAGCCCAACAGAGGCAGGCAGTGTTCCAATTCCCCTGCCAGGTTAGTGTTGGTGAGGTCCAAAGATAAGCTGAACCTAAGTCCCTACCCAGCAGCAACAAGACTTAAGAAGGCAGAATGAGACAGGGTTGGTTGCCATTAGACTTCACCTCTTGTCTTCAGTGTCAGCAGTGGCCAATGGAGAGCTGAACCTATATACCCACCCGGAATCATTGAGACTGAACAAGGTAATATAACTTGGGCTAAGACTCCACACCACCCCTGGTGTCAGCAAGGCTCAGTGGAGAACTTAACTTCCATACCCACTGGAAAAACCAAGACTAACTGAGGCAGGGCAAAGCAGGGTGAGTCAGCACTCTGTCCTCCTTCTCCTTGAGCCTGTGTTAGTGGGACCCAATAGTGAGCTAAGCTTCTATACCAATCCAGTAGCAATGAGGCTGAATGAAGTGATATGAGGTAGAGTAGTTGACATCTTACTTCCTCCCTCCTCTGTGTCGGTTGGGCCCAATAGGAAGCTAAACTTCTTTCTCTACCCTGCAGCAACTAAGAAATATGAGTTAGTCCCCCACTTTCTTTTGTTCTAGGGAACTTCTGGGAACTGAGCTTATCCCCACTAGAAGCAATGAAGTGGTGTAATGCAATGCCCACTTTCATGGGGGATGAGTCAGCAGGGCAGAGGGAAAAAGTGAACTTCCACATCAGTCATAATGTGTAAGTCAGTGCTCCACTTTTGCTGAAGTGGTGTGGTTAGGGTCCAGTGGGAAGTTGAACATACAAATGCACCTAACTCTTGTGCTATACCTTAACAAAAGGGTTGTCTGATAAACAAAGCAGATTTAAATAGGACCCAGACTCTCCCAACATAATACTTGAATAGTCCTAGAACCATCACAGAAATTGATTTATAATTTAAAATCTCCTTAAAAAGAAATATCCAGTCCAGAGTTTTCACTAGAGAATTCTGCCAAGCATTTAATGAATTAACACAAATTTTATAAAATTTCTTCTATAAAACAGAAGGAACTACTTCCAAGATCATCTTATAAGGCTAGTATCATCCAGATATCAAAAGCAAAGACAGAATTTTAAAAAAAAAAGAAAGAAAACAAAACTACAGACCAATATCTTTCATGAATTTAGATACAAAAGCCCACAAACAAAATACTAGCACACTGAATCAAAAAATGTATAAAAAATTGTACATCATGACCAAGTGGGATTTATTGCATATATGCAAGGCTGGTTCAACGTTTGAAAATAAATCAATATAATTCATCATATCATGAAGCTAAAGAAGAAAATCTTAAAAGACCATATCAATTCAGGTAGAAAAAACATTTGACACAAATATGTCCAATTAATTTTTGATAAAGGTGAAAAAGCCATTCAATGGAGGAATGTAGCCTTTCAAATAATGATGCTGAAAAAATTGGACATCCATAGACAAAAAAATGAACCTCAATCTAAAACTCACACCTTATACAAAAATTAACTCAAAATGGATCACAACCTTAAATGTAAAACATAAAACTATAAAACTTTTAGAAAAAAATTAGGAGAAAATCTTTGAGGCCTAAGGTTAGGCAAAGAGTTCTTAAAATTGACACTAAAAGCACAATTTATTAAAGGAAAAATTGATAAATTAACTTCATCAATTAGAAGTTTTATTTGGTGAAATACCCTGTTTAAAAGGTGAAAAGACAAATTATCAAGTTAGAGAAAATGTTCATAAACCACATATCTGCCAAAGGGCAGGTATGTAGAATACACAGACCTCTCAAAAGCTTAGTAAAAAAAAAAAAAACAAAACAAAACAAAAAAAAATTCAAGTAGAAAATGGACAAAAGACATGAACAGACACTTTACCAAAGAGAATTACTCAGATGACAGATAAACACATGAAAAGATGCTCAACATCATTTGTCATGAGGGAAATGCAAATTAAAACCACAATGAGATATCACTGCACATCTATGAGAAGGGATAAAATGAAAACTAGTGACAATACCAAATCCTGACAATAATGTGGACAAGCTGGATGTCTCATACATTGCTGCTGAGCATGCAAAATGGCACAGCCACTCTGGAAAAGAATGTGGCAGTTTTCTAAAAAAATAAACTTGCAACTACCATACCACCTAGCAATTGCACACCTGGGCATTTATCCCAGAGAAATGAGACTTCTGTTCACCAAACACCTGTACACAAATGTTCATAGCAGCTTCATTCATAATAGCTAAAAACTAGAAACAACCTTGATGTCCATCAATAGGTGAATGGTTAAACAAATGATGGTGCATCCACAATACCATGAAATATTAATCATAAATAAAAAG
The DNA here is from genome assembly GCF_009834535.1 of Camelus ferus. NCBI lineage: Eukaryota > Metazoa > Chordata > Mammalia > Artiodactyla > Camelidae > Camelus > Camelus ferus. The sequence goes on along the minus strand of NC_045732.1, from coordinate 69,450,207 downwards.
GAAAAAGGATTGATGTATGTGACAACTTTATCTCAAGTAATTATATCCAGCGAAAAAAACAGTCCCCAAAATCACATACTGTATGACTCTATTTGTTTAACATTTCTTTAAATGTCAAGATTATAGGAATGGAGAACACAGTAATTGTTGCCCAGGTTCAGGGAAAGGAGAGGAGGGTGGTGAATGTGGATGTAAAAGGGCACCAAGAGGGATCCTCGTATGACAAAACTGTTCTATATCTTGACTGTATCAATGTCAATATCCTGGATGTGATATTGTACTATAGTATTACAAGATGTTGTTATTGAGGGAAACTAGGTTAAGGACACACAAGGTTTTCTGTATTATTTCTTAGAAGTAAATGTGAATCTACAATTATCTCAAAATAAAAAGTTTAATTAAGAAAACAAATATAAATTAGCAGTTTGGGATTAGCGGATACAAACTACTATATACAAAACAGATAAACAACAAGGTCCTACTGTATAGCATAGGGAACTACATTCAATAGCTTGTAATAGCCTATAAAGAAAAAGAATATGAAAAAGAATATATATATATATGTATGTGTATAACTGAATCACTGTGCTGTACACCAGAGACTAACACAACATTATAAATCAACTATACTTCAATTAAAAAAAGAAAAAATGTATGATTGAAGCTTATATTTTCTGAGTTCATATTCTGGATTAAGCTTTATGCTGAGTGATTTATAGAAGTTATCTTTTATCTAAAAAAATCAAATAATTAGAGAGGAACATGGCATAGACTGTAAGAATACAGGCTCCAGGGCTCGAATGTCTGAATTTTAATCCTGGCTCGACCATTACCAAGTGTGTGACCAAAGACAGATTATAAAATCTCTAAGTACTCCAGCTTCTTCATCAATAAAATGAGAACAAAAAAATTACCTACCTCATAAGGTTATTGTGAGCACTAAATGACATGATGCACTGTCATATTGCTAAACATACAATAATTACACAGTAAATACTGTCTATTATTAGCAATAGTAATAGTTGTATTATAATGGTATTCAGAAGACAAAGACATCCTTTTAGTTGTTCAACATCCTAAACAACAGAAATCCTTTCTCTAACTGTGCCTTCGACTCTGAGTCATTTACTTAACTTTCAAACACCATTCTAAAGATATAGAAGCAAATTATACCTGCATATGATAAATAAATGAAACTCTAACAAATTTTCAAATAAACAGGCTTACTCAACAGTCGAAGTAAAAGGTACAGGAGTAATACCGACTGGAACAGTGTTACTAATCCCAGTTGATGTCACTGGTTTTAGATTGAAGGTAAAGTCACTGGTGGTTGTGGTGGTAGTGGTGGTGGTGTTAGTGGTGGTGGTGGTAGTTGATGTAGCTAGAAAATAAAGTGTATAATGTTAGTAATAAATAAGAAACCTTTTCATTCAGCACTAACCATTCAGTATTAAAAACTAAAAAAGCATTTTTTAAAATGTGAATTTGAACTCAAAGTTGTACTGATTTTAACTCAATGTTGCTGTAATATGCAGCAGGCCAGGTTTCTAAATTAAGCTTCCCACCAAAAACTTAAAATCCTGGATAAATTTGTAGAATAATAACATTTATAATCTAACCAGACCTATAACCATTAAAGAAACTGAAGAATCCTCAAAACACTTCCAATAAATAAAACTCCAGACCCAGATGACCACAGTAGTATGTTCTAAATTTTCGAGGAAAGAATAATTACAATCTTACACAAAATCTCTGTATATCTATCTTTGCATACTTACATGAATATATCTGTGTAATTAATTCCTAGAAATGAAAGTGTTAGATCAAAGGGTCAGCATACTTTAAATTTTAATATTTCTTTCCAACTTCCCCTACCAAAAAGATTTTGCCAATTTACATTCCTATCAATAGGGGAGAGTGCTTGTTTCTCTAAATCATAGACCATAGTAGGCATACACTTTGCCAGTCTTAAACCTTCTCAAAGTTTTATCTATGGCCCAGACCTCTCTCTGATGTGCCCTTTTCTATTACACCCCTATTAGAATGCTCTGTCCTCTGTAGCTGAAATTCTCAGTATACACCATGGCCTAGCTCAGATTCTTCCTGCTCCATGTTTATCACCCACTTCTCTTATACTCATAGTTATCTCTTGGTTTTCTGAACTTCTATAGTACTTTTGGTTCTTCCTTACACACTGAGCATTTAACAAACAAACAACAGAAAATTGTGGCTGGTGGGGACTGGAAATATTTTCTTTTCTTCTTTTTGGTTCTCTGTATTTTCAAATGTTCTTGTAATTAATAAATGCTGCTTCTGTAACAAGAAATTTGTTGTAGAAATATAACATATATACAATTATTTGCTTATTTTACATTAGCCCTGCTTTCCCAATTAGCAATATTTTCAGGTTAACTGTCACCCTTGATAAATACATATATCATGGTGTCTGCCAACATGCACTGCCTATTCTTAGGGAGATTGGCCTACTCTGCTCTTGCTGGGGGATCAGGTTCAGACATTCATTCTTTATCTCATTAACTCTGTCCTTTGATCCCAGTTCACAGTTGACTGGGACAAGGGTGGACATCTGAAGCATAGGAAGCCATCCCATATGCTACTGGCAGCCTATGAAAGGGTCTGGCACAAAAAGCTCTAGCCAAACAGGGATAAGATGAGTCAGAATTTCATTTTCAAAAATTTAGAACTAAGGGAAGAATCTGATTGCAGGTAGAAATTTAGAAATAGTTTCAGAAATATGGAAAGAATCAGACTCTAAGCAGAAATATGGAAATATTTCCAAACATGTAGAAAGAATTAGACTATAGGCAGAGGGAGTTGAAAGAACTGGCAGAGGAAGAACATGAGGTAGAGCTGAGGAGCCATTAGCAAGTCAAAATTAAGAATAAGCTGAAATAGTAAGACAGTTAAAATAGCCATAGTATCCAAAGCAATCTACAGATTTAATGCAATCCCTATCAAACTACCCAGGACATTTTTCACAGAACTAGAAGAAATAACCCTAAAATTTATATGGAATCACAAAAGACCCACAATTGCCAAAGTAATACTGGAGAAAAAGAATGAAGCTGGAGGAATAACCCTCCCAGACTTCAAACTACTACAGAGCTACAGTAATCAAAAGAGCATGGTACTGGTACAGAAACTGAAATATGGATCAATGGGACAGAATAGAGTCCCAAAATAAACCCACAAACTTTTGGTCAATTAATCTTTGACAAAAGAGGCAAGAACATACAATGGAGTAAAGAGTCTCTTCAGCAAGCAGTGTTTGGACAGCTGGACAGCTACATGTAAATCAATGACGTCAGAATACCCCTCACACCATATACAAAAATAAACTCAAAATGGCTTAAAGACTTAAACATAAGACAAGACACTATAAACCTCTTAGAAGAAAATAGAGACAAAACATTATCTGACATACATCTCAGCAATGTTCTCCTTAGGGCAGGCTACCCAAGCAATAGAAATAAAAGCAAAAATAAACACACAGGGCCTAATTAAACTTACAAGCTTTTGCACAGCAAAAGAAACCATAAGCAAAACAAAAAGACAACCTACAGAATGGGAGAAAATATTTGCAAAAGATGAGACTGACAAGGGTTTAATTTCCAGAATATATAAACAGCTTATATAACTTAATAAGAAAAAAAAAACAAACAACCCAATCCAAAAATGGGCAGAAGACCCAAATAAGCAATTCTCCAGTGAAGACATAAGGATGGCCAATAGGCACATGAAATAATGCTCAATATCGCTAATTATCAGAGAAATGTAAATCAAAACTACAATGAGGTATCACCTTACATCAGTCAGAATGGCCATCATTCAAAAGTCCACAAACGATAAATGCTGGAGGGGATGTAGAGAAAAGGGAACCCTCCTACACTGTCGGTGGGAATGTAGTTTGGTGCAGCTGTTAATGGAAAACAGTGTGGAGATTCCTCAAAAGACTAAAAACATATGATCCAGCAATACCACTCCCAGGCATATATCCACAGAGAAACTTAATTCAAAAATATGCATGCACCCCAGTATTCACAGCGGCACTATTTACAGTAGCCAAGACATGGAAGCAATCTAAATGTCCATCAACAGATGACTAGATAAAGAAGTTGTGGTATATTGATACAATGGAATACTATTCAGCCATAAAAAAGAATAAAATTTTGCCATTTGCAGCAACATGGATGGACTTGGGGATTGTCATTCTAAGTGAAGTAAGCCAGAAAGAGAAAGAAAAATACCATATGATATCATTTATATGTAGAATCTAAAATAAAAAGACAAACAAAACAAACTCACAGAGAAAAACTTATGGTTACCAAGGGCGGGAGAAGGTGGAAAGGGATAAATTGGGAGTTAAAGATTTGCAGATACTAATATATATAAAATAGATAAACAACAAGTTCATACTGTATAGCACAGGGAACTATATGCAATATCTTGTAGTAATTTATTGTGAAAAAAGAATATGAAAACAAATATATGTATGTTTATGTATGACTGAAGCATTATGCTGTACACCAGAAACTGACACATTGTAAACTGACTATAAGTCAATAAAAATATATATATACACTTTAAAAAAATCCAAAAGGAAGTTTAAAAAAAGAAAAAAATGGCAAAAAGAAAATAGCTGGATTATGTTAATACAATAGTAGTTTCCACAGGTCCCTAAAGCTGACTTTAGAACAACTCTTAAATTCCAATTTCCTTGAAGTTCAGTGCCATATAATCCCAGTTATTAGCTTTCCACAAGATTCCATTTCTGTTTTGGCCACAAAGATTCTTACAATAACTCCTCCATTCTTTCTGTGAGCCTTTGTGAGAGTGGACTGAGAACCACAAGGAAAGACCATGCCCAATCACAAAGGATCCCCGGAGCCACGATCACTCAAAACACAAGAGATTACAGATTGGATCCTACGTGGCATTCTTTATAGCCATATGTCATTGCGTTCTTCATCTGAGAATAAAAAAAAAATCTTCATCTGAAAAGAATTCCTTTCCCATAAATGCTGAAAATTAATGACACTATCAAGATGCCCCTTTTATTAATTCATTCAAACATTGTGTAACTACTATATTGAAGACAGAAAAACAATTTTTAAAAAAATTCCTTCTTGTAAAGGAGCTTATCTTCACCCAAAGAAGATTTTTTTTAAAAGTAACCTGCATTTCCTGACATGGACAGATATCCAAAGATAATATATACTTAAGAGAAAACAGCAAATTCTAAGATTATGTATGTGTGTATCCCATTTTTTTGTACAACAAATTAATGTATATTTGTATGTTTGAAAAAAGGCTGGAAAGATAAACAACGAACTATTCTCTCTAGAGGGAGTGATATACGTATATATGTATGTGTGCATGATTTTTATAATTCAAAAAAAAAGCAACTACCATTACTATCACTAAAGAAACAGATTAACAGATCACCTCTCCAAAGCTGCTGTGTGATACCTTCAGGAAATTAATACCTGTCAGACTAAACAAAGGAATCTTGAGTCATTAAAAAAAAAGTATGATTATTTTAAACTTTTTATATAGTATTTGTCTTTGTTCTTTATTTTCATGGTGCTTTTAAAAGGTATAAATTAGCTCTGGCATAGGAGATAATATTCAAATAACTGTAATATTTCAATTAATACCAAAAGAAGCAATGGATTTGAGAATGAAGGTTCTATCACAGTCTGATTTTGCAAGTGACAACTTTGGTCTAACTAAATACAGTCAACTCAGTTATCTGTGTAGTAAAGGAGAAGCACAGTTCTCTAAATAATAGAAAATTTGAATTTGGATTTACATTTAAACAAACCTCATTCTGACGATCTTTAAAATCCTTACTCAAAATAGTGAAAACATCCTTTAAAAGATCCTGCTATCCCATTTTCCTATCCCATCTCTGATCAACAACTGTGTATCTTACTCTGTACTAGGAATGGACATCATCACTTTCTCAGACTCATACAAAAGGTGAGACTGATAACAAGCAAGCCTCTCTGAAAACTTGCTGATTATACCCAGGGCAGAGAATAATCCCAAATAGCTATAAAGTTACAGATACAGACACCTGAAAGCTGCCCCACAAGGCTGATTTATAAGATGAAGAATCTGAGCAAGTAAGTACACCTGGGGAGAAGGAAAGGCGATTAGGGGGGAAAAAAATCAACTCTGGGCTGGGGATATCGAGTTGAGTCATATATGATGGGGAGATGAGTTAAGTACATAAGGTAGTGGTGGATGGAATGGGCTAGTAGCAAGGGTACCAGTTTGCAGGAAGGAATTTGAAGACCTAGAAAGGGGGTGAGTTACGGCAGAGTCAAAGAGCCTGCAAATATTCATATTTCAGTGATTCAACCCACAACTGAAAGAATCAATCTTTTGTTCAGCATTTTATGAGGGACACTGTTACATTTTTTTGCAAATATGGTAACTTATAAAGTTCCCAAGCCATACTCTTTCATAGGTTGGCCAGTTAGCTGAGTATACATAGACACTCAGTTAAGTGTTGGTGATGCAAAAGATGGTGTACACATCTGTTTAGGAATAAAATTATTTTAAACTTAAAGGGGTTGACTTTTAGTTTATGACAGGTTTGAAAAGATTCATTTCAGACTAAAGTAAACTTTGTAAAGTAAAAACAAATAAGAGTTCCCTAAAGCGGAGTCTGGCTTAAATGGAAGATTTAAGTAATAACTGACCTATAACCAACCACTCAGCTCACAATAGCTAAAAGGTAATGTGTAACAAGTCTTCTTCAACTTACAACCTAACTAACTCCTAACTGGCAGAAACAAGGTCTATAGACACTTGTAATCAGGTTTAGGAGAGAGTCAACTTTAATACAGGTCAAACCTTAAATTAACTTTTAAAGAGAAAAACTCTATGAAATCCAATGTATTTGGGTATTGGGTCACTTTAAGCAGTATACTCAATAATTAAAAACGTTTAAGTTTAAAAGCTGACAAGAGTTTGATAGCAGCTTTGATGATAGTCGTCTCAAAGAAATAATATCATTGATATCAACTGTCTCATTCTACTCTTTGGCAATCATCAATACTGATACACCTTTTGGACACTCTGATGAGATGATTAAAACCTACTTACACAGTCCGAGAAGCAAAGGAATACAACCTGCTTACTGCTTGTTATGCAATACATTTCCAATGAATGTTCAAACACATCCCAGTAATTCTAAAATCTTACTAGATGCTGTAGAAACTGCTCCACCTATTCCAGGGAATTTTAATCCAAATCCTGAAGCTGTACCACCAAATACTCCAGCCAAAGTTGACGGGGCACCAACTGCAGAGAACAACATAATATTACCTATTACCCATTTAATCAAAAACAGTGAAGAATTTATATAGAATCTTTTTCATCTGAGGAGTCCTTTATTAACTTTGGCTAAACATCAAAAAACTATGGTCAATTCATTTATATGAAAAGTCCAGAAAAGGCACAGGGACAGAAAAGAGATCAGCAGTTGTCTAGGGCTGAGAGCTCTTATTCAGACAATAGAAATGTTCTAAAACTGGGTTACAGTGATAGTTATACAATTCAGTAAACTTATTAAAAATTTTAAAAATGACTAAATTATGTACTTAAAATAAGTTAATTTTATGATATGTAAACTATACATCATTAAAGCTAACATAAAAATACAGCGGTCAAGATTTCTTTTCATTTTATGGGCAAGGACATCAAAGAAAAGAAGGAAAAAAGCCTATCAAAGGCCAGAAGTCAAGTCTTTGAATGGAAAATAGAATTCATTCAATAATTTTAACTCCCAACTTCAGACATGGTCATATTCACAAAATTTATTATACCTGATAAGGATATTGCTTACATATATCAAAGGTTTCCAGAATCTCAGTCATGTCTCAAGATTAGAATCGTCTCTACTTGGAAGAAAATACAACTCAAGTGGTAACTTGCAATTTCAATTAATGGTCACCTATGTCAACTGCACAAGAGGATGGAGATGGTAGACCACTATTTTTCATGCTTGATGAAGCATCAGCAGTTCCTGGTAAGTTTTATTCCCAGCAATGGTGACAATCTTGCTATAACAAGGCTTGGCAGGGGAACCATATACAGCTAGGATTATGATAATAAAGTCTAATGATCAACATCATGGTACTGTGAAGATGTCTCAAAAGCACAGGCAGTTTACATGGACCTGTAAGAAAGAATTGCCTAAGATATATACAGAATTCAATATTCTCAACATTTGCTATTACTCTATTAATGGAAGATGTATAGCAAAAAAGTTGGGGTTACAAGATAATTAATGTCTCACTTCTCAGCTCAAAGCATCCAAATGTTCCTCTTCAAAGGGAAAGAACAGGAGACATCACACAGTGTCAATTAAAGCTCAAAACTACAGCTAGGCCTGAGGTCATGTAACACTTCTGATAGGTTAAATGTCAGGACCACAAACTTGGTCTATATAGAAGAAAATACAGGAAGGCTCCAACATTTATTTCCCATTTTATCTTATTCACATGGATAATAAGACTTCTTCCCTTCAGAAATACTTGGCAAAACTCCCACTCTTCCTACTCCCATTAGCTTCAAGAAGTTGTTTCAAAACACTACAATGTTAATGAATTATATGCTTAAAATTATCACTTTAAGCTGTAATAATCATGTTAATATAAAATTCACAGCGAAAGCCATGACAATTAGGTTCTTAGGCAAAGCTACTATTGGTATCAGCAGTTAAGATGGATTCAAGCATAATGATAATTGATGAGATGTACGAGATCCATAGCTTATACTGGCAAATTGAGTTAAGTGGCCTGATGCGAAATAATAGTATTTTCTTTGCAACCAGTAACTTACATGAGAACCCAGTAGCAGCAGTGGAAGTAGAAGCATTTGAGAATGAGGTAAACAGCATGGCGCCTGAACTAGCAGTGGCAGCAAAAGTAGATGCTGAAGCCAAACCTAAAAATCAAAGTAACAAGCAGAAAAATACGTCACTAAAAATAATTTGTAAAAAGTAAAAGACCATTATGACAAAGTTCACTTATCTGGAGAAATAAAAACAAAGCAAGGAAAAACAAGTACCCAGATATTTAATAAATATGACACAGTAAAAGCATGATTTAAAAAACAGTTTATTAGCATTGCTTAGTACAGTCAGCCTTCCAGCACCATCATAAGAAAGAAATTCTACTTTACTAAAAACATAAGCAACGTAAGAGGGGGATCCACTTTCAGAACTGTGACATGAGAAGTCTAGGGACTCATTCCCCAGTAAAACAACCATAACTGGGAAAAAAATTAATTGAAATCTCTGGAAATTGTTCTGAAGGTATACAGCAAATAAACATTTATATAAGGAAATCTGCTAAAACTCAGGAATACCAATGAAAGTCTGTGGCATATGAACCATAACCTACTCTCTTCCTTCCCTCCACCTCCTTGTTCACCTCGCGGGAAGCTCCACTCCAGGCAGGAGTAGTCAAGAAGACTGGACTCTCCCTCTTCTTCCAGATCCCAGCCAAAGAATATAGTATTTCATTGGGAGAGGCAAGCAGTCAGCATCTCTCATCACCTCCAACACACAGTTATAGGGTTGAAATTTCTGGTGAGTACAGCCAAGAGTTGAGGGGCTCCTTTCCTCCGGTCAGCCCCCACTCACAGGGCAGAGGCTGTACACCACGTGTAGCAGGCTGAGAATACTGGGGCCCCATCAATCACCCTGATTGTTTTGCCCCAGCTCACTTGTAAGGCTGAGGTTACATGCCTGAAGAGATAAGCAGGAAGATCAGCGGCAACTGACATTGCCCAGTGCCCAAAGCACTGGTTCAAAGATTTGCTCAGGGATAAAGGTAACCCATAAGAAAAGAGAGTTCCCAAGCTACGTCCAAAAGAACTGACTTTACTTGAAACAGAGTATGAGGAAGTTCAAGCCAAAGGACTCTCGAAAAAAATGGAGATTTTGATGGTAAGCAATTAAGAGGAACTAAGTGGCTTCATGAAAGCAACAGTTTAGGCTGCAGGCCAGCTAGCTAGTTACCAGAGATAACCAGGGAAAGAGAAGACTGAAAAGAGCCCTCCTGAGGATCAGAAGAGTTAAGTACTGATACAAGCTACACTGTGGATGAATCTTGGCAATATTATGCTAAATGATAGAAGCCAGACACAGAAGGCCATATCTTATATGGTTCCACTTATATGAAATGTCCAGAACTGGCAGGCAAATCCATATACAGAAAGTCTATTAGTGGTTGCTAGGAGCTGGGACAAGGAGGTAATGGGGAGTGACTGCTAATGGCTACAGGGTTTCTTCTGAGGTGATGACAATGTTCTGGAATTACACAGTGGTGATAGTTGTACACTCTGTGAATATGTTTTTTTTTTTTTAAAAAAAACCTCACTGAATTGTATACTTTATAGGGTGAATTTTAAGATATGTGAATTATACTTCAATTATGCTGTTATTTAAAAAACACATGATCATCTCAATAAAAGCAGAAAAAGCATCTGAGACAATCCAACACCTTTTCATGATAAAAACACCCAACAAATTAGAAAGAGAAGGGAACTTCCTCAATACGATAAAGTGCATTTATGAAAAACCAACAGCTTACACCATGCTTAATTATGAAGGACTGAATACTTTCCAACTGCCATCAAAAACAAAACAAGGATGTCTGCTCTTACCACTTCAATTCAACAATACATTGGAAGTTTTAGCCAGGACAATTAAGCAACAAAATGAATAAAGGACACCAGACTGAAGAGGAAGAAGTAAAATTATCTCTATTAAAACAGATGACATGATCACAAATACAGAAAATTCTAAGGAATCCATAAAAAAACTATTAGAACAATAAAAAAGTTCTGCAAAGTTGCAGGATACAAGATCAATATAAAAATAAATTGCAATTCTATATATTAGGAATGAACAATCCAAAAATGAAATTAAGAATATAATTCCATTTACGATTGTTAAAAATGAATACAATAGTTAAGAACAAACCTAATAAAAGAAGTGCAAGGCTTGTATCCAGAAAAATACAAAACATCATTGAAAGAAATTAAAGACTTCCTAAATAAATGGAAAGATCTCATGTTCATAGAACAGAAGATTTTATATTGTTAAGATGGTATGGTGGACAGAAAAAAATGGTCCCCAAAGATGGCCACATCCTAATAGCCAGAGGCTATGAATATATTACCTTACTTGACAAAAGAAACTTTACAGATGAGACTAAGGTTAAGTAACTTGATACAGGGAGATTATCCTGGATTATCCAGGTAAGCAAAATCTGAGGACATGAATCCTTAAAAGTAGAAATCCTTTCCAGGCTGTGATCAGAGGGAGATGGAGACCACAAAAAAAAAAAAAAAAGGTCAGAAAGATGGAAAGTTGTTGATACAAATGGCCATCTAACACTTGAAATCATACTCAGTGTCGTTAGTCATTAGGGAATTGCAAATCAAAACCACAATGAGATACTACTTCTTATCAACAAGGATGACTATAATCAAAAAGACAGATAATATCAAGTGTTGGTGAGGAGATGGAGAAACTGGAAACCTCATGCAATGCTGATGGGAATGTAAAATAGTATAATCTCTTTGGAAAACTGTAAGGCACTTCCCAAAAGTGTTAAACATAAAGTTACCATATAACCCTGCAATTCCACTCCTAGGCATAACAACAAAAGAAATGATAACATATCCATGCTAAAACATGTACATGAATGTTCACAGCAGCATTATTCATTGTAGACAAAAGATGGAAACAACCCAAATGAATATCAACTGATAAATGGATGAATAAAATGTGGTATATTAATACAATGGAATTTTTTGGCCATAAAAAGGAAAAGAAGTACTGATACATATTAAAACATAGATAAGCCTTTATGCAAAGTAAAAGAAGCTAATCACAAAAAAATCACATATTGTAGAATTCTATTTATATGAAATGTCCAGAACAGAGAAATCTACAGAGACAGAAAGCAGATTTGTGGCTGCTAGATTTGGGGTGAGGAGAGAATGAGTAGTGACTGCTAATGGGTATGGACTTTCTTTGGTGGGTGCTGAAAATGTTCTAAAATTGACTTTGGTAATGGCTGCACAACTCTGTGAATATACTAAAAACCAATTAATTGTACACTTTAAATGAGTAAATGATATGGTATGTGAATTACACAATAATAAATCTGTGAGAAAAAAATAAATAGAAGTCTGGAATAAAGTTTCAGATAACAGATTACCTGGCCTCTTGCTTTAAATTGCAAAATAAAAACTATAAAAGAAATAAAGCTAGAGAAATTAAGTACATAAAGACACAAATAAGATTAATTGGTTAACTGAAAAGTTTACTTTTTTATCCTCATGATAGATCACTATAGACGACACATAGTAGTAAGTGCTCAATAAATGTTTCTGAATTGAACCAACATTTTCCAGACTCCAATACATAATTATAGCTATTCTTTTTCCTTTTCAAATGGGAGAAGTGCTTAATAAGTAACTGCTTTTGAATCTACTGCTGCCTCCATCTACCTGTTGAACAATTCATGGCAATATATGATGTAAGACTCTGCTATCTAAAAACATCTAGGGTCACTGGGGGTGTAGGACATAGGGAGGAGATGCTGGGAAGGAATTGGGAACATTACCACATACCTCTATTTAAAATGTGTATTATGGAATATCCCTATATTTCATTTAAGAGAAGCACCACATGTATACTTTTAAAGAAATAACCAACTATAGCAAAGGTGTTTTAATATTTATAATTCAATACCTACCAGTGAGGCTAAATTTTTATCATGGGTTTAATGGTTACTTTAATTTCTTCATTCAAAATGGCCTATTCACGTTATCTGCCCATTTTCTCATTGGAGTATTGTCCCATCACTAATTTTTAATAAAAGTGCATATCAAGGCTGTGTAGCCAAATGTTGTAAATATTTCCCAACCCCAGTTTGACATTTCCTGCTTTTTATTTTGTTTTTATTTTTTATGTAGTCAAATCTTTCCATCATTTTCTCCCTTATGGTTTATGTCTCCATATTATGTTTCAAAAGTCCCTCTGAAACATATAAAAGGTATTCAACTTCAGTTTTAGGAGAAAATCACAAATTATAACTACATTGAGAACAATTTCATCTAACAGATGGGAAGAAATAAAAAACTAGCAACACACTCTGTTAAGGACACTGTGAAATAATGGGTAGCCTCTGAGATTTCTAACAGGAGTACAAATTGGTATAACCCCTACAGAAAACAAGTGGCCAATGTTTTTAAAATTACAAATGCATCCTGTCTTTTGAACCAGTTATGCTTCTTCTGGAAATGTATCTGCAAAGATGTATTTATACACCTGTAAAATGACATGTAAAATGATATCCATTGCACCACTGTATTAGCAAAAGAGGAAACAACCCAAATGCCCATTAGCAAGGAGCTAGATAAATAAATTATAGCACATCCAGACCATGGAATTCTATGATGCTATAAAAAATAGTGAGGAAACTCTCCATATACTGACTGATATGAAAGGAGCTACAAAATGTTTAAAATAAGGGTATAAAGTTTTAAGTTTAAAAGGCAAGATATAAAATAGTGTGTATACTACCATTTATATTTTTAAAAAGGTAGAGGGCTAAGAATATATATATATATATATATATATATATATTTGCTAGCAAATCCATGAAGAAGCTCTGGAAGGATACATACAATTATAGTGGTTAGCTGAATGGCAGGGGTAGGGGTAGGAGGGAGTAATACAGGGTGGATAGGGGAGAGTATACCTATTTATACTGTTTTATAGTCTTGTTTTCAAACCATTTGACTGACTATATTATATATTTTTAAATTATACTTAAATGGTCCTCTCCCCAACCCAAGGAATATTATGTACATATTTTCATATTCACCTGTGCTCTTTAAATGCTTATAGTTTTGTTTTCTATCTTTAATTCACCTAGTATTCCTTTCAGTTAATCTTTTTCAGCAAAACATAATCCCCTTCCCCCTAAATCACCCGGTTAGCCAGCTACTACAATTTATTTATTCACTACTCCATCCTCTTTCCTCAGGTTGGAAATGTCATCTTCATCAACCCAAGTCTGTTTCTGTACTTTAAAATTTTTCACTGATTTTTCTTTCTGTCCCTGTTCCACAAGAGAGTTTCAATTACTGAAGCACTAGGATTCATTTATTTTTATATTAAATATTTTAAACTTACAGTTAGAGAATAAACTTACAATATATTTTCATATATTTTCCTACAAATACTCAATCACTACTTTCCTTAAAAAACAAAAGCTAGTAGTCTCATTCATTCATCTCATTTAGAATTGTGTCAAGTCTCTCCTTCCTTTCCTTTCCCCAAAGATTTGTATTGTGATTTTACAAGAATTACATTAAATGTGTAGCTTAATTTGGAGAGAAATGATATTCTTACACTACTGAGTGTGTATATTCTTCATTTATTCACGTCTTTTTTTATATTCCTTAGTAAATTTTTGCGGTTATCTTCATATAGGTCATGCACATTTTTAAAGTTCATTCCTAGGCATTTCATACTTTTGGTTGAAATTGTTAATGGGAACTTTCTCCATTATATTTCACAATGACTGTTGTTTAAACATGGGAAAGCTATTGATTTTTGCATTATTTATTTTGTAACTGGCCATATTACCAAAACCTCTTCACTAGCGCTAATTAAATTTACACTTGATTTATGCCCGTATTTTAAAATCTTGTTCATCTGTCTCAGATACTGGCATAATTTCAGGGGCCTGACCTTAATTCACATACCGAGAGGTAACTAAGGAAGCAAATGCCATTTTATACGATTTGTTTTTAAGCTAAAGGAGTCTTACTATTAGATAAGGAAGGATTTAAAAGACAAAGTCTCATTTTCCTAATTATAGGACTACGACAGTGTTTTTCAACATGGCACTACTGACATTTGGGGCCAGATAATTCTTCAACAAAGAATGTGGAGGACTGTCCCATGTTGGGATATAAAAAGACAGGTATATTTGGTCTTTGTCCCCTTTCCTGGGGACAAATATCTTATAAACTCTTATAATATAAAACTCTTATAATATCCTAAGTGAAGGGAGTGATAGGTGCATCTTTTGTTATAATATTTAGACTTTGTCCCCAGTTCCAGAAATAGCTCCTAGAGCAATAAAAGTGAGAGGAGCCTCTTTTGTTATTTATAACAAGCCCCTTTAAACTATATCTGATTTATGTTAATGAGGTGAAATTTAGACAGTCCCTAAGGGCTTCCACAGGAACCAAATAAGTGATTAGAAGGTTGCAACTTTTAACCTCACCCTCTGACCTCTGGTGAGAGGAAAGGAGCTGGACACTGAGTTCAATTGCCAGATGCCAATGATTTAATCAGTCGTGCCTACAAAATGGAACCCCTACCAAAACCCTAAATGAAGGGGTTTGGAGAGCTTGTGGGCTGGTGAACACATGGAGGTGCTAGGAGGGTGATGTGCCTGGAGAGGAAATGAAAGATCTGAGCTGCTCCCCCATACTTTGCCCTATGCATCTCTTCTATTTGGCTGTTCCTAAATTGTATCATTTACAGTGAGCCAGAAATTCTAAGTCAAGTGTTTTCCAGTGTTCTGTGAGCTGTTCTAGCAAATACCAACCCAAGGAGGGAGGAGTCTTGGGAACACCCAGTTTACAGCTAGTTGGTCAGAAGTACAGGTGACAACCTAAGACTCGCAATTGATATCTGAAATGGGGGACACCCTTGATGAACTGAGCCCTTAACCTGTAGGGTCTGTGCTACGTACAGGTGGTGAGTATCATACTGAATTGTAGGACACCCAGTTGGTGTCTCAAGAGTTGGAGAATTGGATGGTGTGGGAAGAATCCCCACTTGTATGGTTTCAGAAGTACTGTGTCTCAAGACCAACAAAATTTTCCTTTATGTGCACTGCAAAGTATTTAGCAGCATCCCTGGACTCTACCTACTACATGCCAGTAACTCTTACTCAGTCTGGACAACCAAAAATGTCTCCAGACACTAACAAATATCCCCTGGGAGAGGGGGCAAAAATTGCCTCCAGTTGAGAACCACTGCAGTAGAGGAAGGGTTCAATATTGTAATTTTTCTCCACTTAGTGCTATAAGAATAACAAAATTAGCCTTAATTCCTTGATGTTTAAGAACATAAGAAAATGTCAACTATCTTAATAAATTATTAACTATAGAAAATAAGCAAGAATTTTTTTAACAGAATAGAGGAAGGTGGCCTTACACTGTAAGACAGTGGGGCCTGCTACAAAAACAAAATGGTGATACTAGGCCAAAAAAAGACAGATAAATAGAATAGAATAGAAAGTCCAGAAGTAGAACCAGGCATATACAATAATTTGGTGTGAGAGAAAGGCGGCATCTCAAATCAATAGGGGAGGAATGGCTATTCAATGAAATACAATACTCACTAATCATTTAGAAAAAAATAAGATTTGTAAAAACATAATGGAATTGTAAAAATGTTCAAGTAATCAATAGGAAGACAAGAAATTCCTAAAAATATAAATCATAAAAACACAAAAAGAATTAAGAATCCTGAGATGAAAGAGGTCTATACAAATAAGTCCAGAAAGAGAAATTCATAAGAGTGAGAGATTCAAGAACACAAAAATTAAAATCTTAACGATTTCCACTTTCCAGGAAAAAGGCATACATGTACTTTTCCCTATTCCTCCCACTAAATACAGCTAAAACCCCTGGACATCATGTATAAAACAAACATAAGAAAACCCTGAAGGTTGTAGAGAAGAAGGCAAACCAGCTAGGGATCCAGAAACCCAAGGAACATTGTGGTAGTGAGTTCCATAGGTTTTCTTTCTGCCTCATATTTCCCAGGCTTGGAGTTGAATAGGCTGGCAACCCAGAAATACCAATGGGTATACACCAAAAAACAAAACAAAACAAAACAAAACAAAACCAAAACCCAATAAAGAAAGCCTGCTCTCTAAAAAAAAGACAAGGAAAGGGCAGACCAGAGACAAAACTTTTAGACAATAACCATTCTACTATAACCAATACCACATAAAAAACTGTGGTCTCACTTCCCACCTCCCACCTATACCAGAGAGCAGCAAGTGAGGAGCCTAACTTCCACCATTGTGAGGCTGTAATGAGGAGTCCCAGCACCCTGGCTAAGATGGTATCAGAGATCTAGTAGGGAGCCAGGATTTTCATTCCCATCAGTAGTTAATGAATACTGTCCTCATGGTGTCAGTGAAAACCACATCAGGAGCAGGAACTCCCACTCCAACCAGCAGTAACTAAGAGAACTTGGCCTCGGGTAGCAATGGCAACCAAGTGGAGAAAATGAAGTTCTACTCCCACCTTACAGTAACAAGGCAACACCCTTCCTTCCCATGCCAGAGCAATGTCAGCTAAATGCCAGCTAAAGCAAAAATCTTGAATCTGATTCAGTCTCATAACATAATATAAAAATGTCCAGGTTTAAATTAAAAATCACTCATCCTACCAAGAACCCAGAAAGATCTCAAACTGAATGAAAAAAGACAATACCAAGATGACGGAAATATTAGAATTATCTGACAAATATTTTAAAGCATCCACAATAAAAATGCATCGGTAAGAATCATAAACACACCTGAAACACATGGAAAAATTAGCCCTAGCCAAAAAAAAAAAAAAAGAAAAGAAAAGAAAGAAAAAAAGAAATTAAAACTTCTGCAAATAAATAGAAGATATAAAGAAGAACCAAGTGGAAATATGAGATAACCAGAAAACCAATAACCAAAATGCAAAGCTAAGTGAAAGGATTCAGCAGCAGAAAGGAGGGGATAGAGACAAGAATCAATGATGACAGAGTGCTAAAAAAAGAAAAAAAGAATCAATGATGACAGAGTGATAGAAATCCACAAGACACTTAATTAAACTTCTGAAAACTAAAGACAAAGAAGAAATATTGACAGCAGCAAGAGAAAAATGTCATCTGATCTATAGAGGAAGAATTATTTGAATAACAAACAGTTACACAAACTGAGGTCCACCCATACCACGGAATACTATGCAGCAATAAAACAAACAACTGACACACACAACAATCTGGATGATCTACAGAGAAGTACACTGAGTGAAAAAAGCCATTCCCAAAAGATTGTATACTGCATGATTCCATTTATGTAACATTTTTTAAATGACAAAATTACAATAGTGGAGAACAGATTAATGTTGCCAGGGTTATGTTAGATAGAGTGTGTGAGCAGAAGAGAAAGAAGTAGGTGTTGCTATGAAAGGGCAAAATGAGGAATCCTAGTGGAGAGAGAACTATTCTGTATCTTACTACCAACAACAACATCCTGGTTGTGATACTGTATTATAGTTATGCAAGATGTTACCACCAGGAGAAAATGGACAAAGTGTATGTGGGATCTCTGTATTTTTTCTCAAACTGCATGAGAATCTACAATTATGTCAAAATCAAAGGCTTAATTTAAAAAATTAAAATATTTTAATACTTACAAAACTCGAAGAAAAATAAGACAAAAACAAGCTGGGGAAAATACTTCTTACACAAATATTAAAGGGTTAATATTGCAACTTCATATAAATAAGAAAAAGATAAATACCATATTAGAAAACTGAGCAAAAGATACAAAAAGGGAATTCATTCACTTTCTCTCTCATTCACTCACACACACACAAACACAGATATAATCAATCAATAAACAGTTTGAAGTCAGCCTTACTAGTAATTTAGGAACTGTAAATGAACATGATTCTATGATACTATTTTCACTGTTAAACTACCAAAGCTTAAAAAACAAACAAAAGGGATAATATCCAACACATGTAACACTGTAGGGAAATGTATACTTTCATAAAAACAACAAACATAACTAACATTTATCAAGTACCTATTACATTGAGTACCTAGAACATGTCAGGCAAGGTTCTAAGCATTTTACTTATTTATATGAACTTATCTACCTAATCCTCACAACAACCCTGTGAGGTAAAGCACTGAGCACTCATTGATGAGCAAACCAAGCACTGAGAGGTTAGAATAACTAGTTGGAGGTCAGAGAACTGGTAAATAGCAGAGTCAAGACACAAACATATATTTCCTAGTTGTTGTTTTTTTGATAACAGAAATGTACTATTTGTAATATCAAAAATTCATTTATACACAATTAAAATAGCTCCCTAAGGTAGAGACCAAATATTCTAGCATCATTATTATTTCAATGCTCTACTTCATCTCTTCATGTCCTACAATGCTGTACTAACCAATCAAAATTGGTTTTATTATCACTACTACAAATTAAAAATAAGTTATTTCTCTGTTATCTATAATTAAAAAATATTTTACCTTTTTGGTTGTTTCCAAAAGCTCTGAAATCATTACTATGAATATGTAATTTAATACAATATTCCAGAAGGTAAATGTATACAATATCTCACTCAGTGTATTTCCCAAGTTCTAAAATATCTGAGGCATCTACAATAAAATCAAGATTATATGGCTTATAAACCAGTAATCTTTATTAACTGCATTTTGCTTTAGCTAGATCCTAAATGTCTTCTCTTAATGTTCAACATAGGTTAAATGTATTTTACTGAATCTTACTTATTTAGAAACTGTTAACCCAGGCATGTAAGATGTCTTTACTAGCCAAAATATTTTACCATTCCCTAACTATGCCATATAGCTCACTTATTATTGCGTTACTATTTTAATAGTCTCAAAAATTTTATACTACTCGGAAAATATTCTCTTTTTTATTGTACCTCCTGATAAATTTCATTTCGGAAGTTTTATTTTCAAAAAGGAAAACAGATCAACAGATTGTGAACAAAAACATACTTGCTAAACACAAGCATTAAACAGTTGAACAAAACATTTCAGTGTAACTCTATTATTACTAGAGGCCAATGTGTCTAGAATACTGGTTCTCAGAAGGTTGTAACTTTTCCCCAAACATTCCTTGGTTCTAAATCTAAAACTGCAAAACCAGAAGGGGCAGTTTGGATTTAATTTCTATCACATTCATTAATAACACTAACCTCCAACAAAAGAAGTTAAGTCACGTTCAGATGACTCAATCAAGTAAGAATTTCAAAACTGAACTTGAATTCTGTGCTTCCCCCTTAGAGAGCAGAGTTCAAACCTTACCAGTGGACTGTCCACCATGGTCGAAAGGAGCAATTGATTGTGTAGCAATTGTTCCACTAGATGCCCAAGGAGCAGGAGTGAGGGGTAATCCTGCAAATGCTATTGGTTGAGCTGTATTTCCCATCAAGACAGTACTGAAACTGGTGCACCAGTCTGAAGTACACATGCACCAATGAACGAGAACCCTGCTGCAGCTGTAGACTGAGTGACAGGTAGTAGCTGAGTCAAAAGCAGAAGGAGTAGATTTGTCACCTGGTGAGGTAAGGCACTGCTTGTACAGCATTAGTAAGGGTGCTGGCATCCAGCCCAAAGCCCCTATAATCACTGTAGGTTGTATGAAAGCAGTGTTGCCCAAGTTTAATTTTTTTGTATTTATTCTAAATAGAAAAAGGAAAAAAATCAATAGAACAGTATTCTGACACATAAATGGCAGCTGGATTACATAGCCCCTGTCAAATTAAGTTTTAAATGTAAATAGTTTGTAAGATTTTATTCT
Source organism: Camelus ferus (assembly GCF_009834535.1). Lineage (NCBI taxonomy): Eukaryota > Metazoa > Chordata > Mammalia > Artiodactyla > Camelidae > Camelus > Camelus ferus. The sequence goes on along the minus strand of NC_045732.1, from coordinate 69,429,505 downwards.
ATAGGTTATATCATCTCAATACAGAAGGAAAGATAACCAGATATTAATATAGGAATGTATGTACAGAGCTCCCTTATTTGCTCATCCACAGATAAAGGTTTCCTAATTTGGTCTACTTTAAGGGGAAAAAAGTTTTAAATGTTTTAATGGGGAAAGGGTAGTTTAGAAAATTTTATTTTCAGGATAGACAACAGAATTTACACTTCTATCAGTCTGGTAGACTTTATTAAAAATGTAAGTTTTTGTTTTTCTACACTGACTCACAAAGTCACACAAGAGGCATCTCTTTAATTTCTAGAAAATTTTAAATGTATTTCATGACCCATGAAAAAAGTGCTTCAACATTTAAATTGCCTGTCCTAAGAAAGGTTATTTAACACTCAATTACAAGTTATTAAATAACTAACAGGATAGGGAAGAATTCCAGAGGGAATACTCCAGCTTTCATTAGGCTATCAGGTGTTACTGAAAGAAATAGCTGGATCCAACTGAATTTATACAGAAAGGCATTAAAAAATGCTCCCTTTAAAAATTCTGAGATGCAGGAGGGAAGAATGTATATCCAAGGTCATTACAATGATCAATAGACAGATCTCTCTAGAGAGAGACACTTAATCAGCAAGCAGCCTAATTTCAAGATGATATATGTTCAAAACCCAGTGAGTACTCTTCCTGTGGCTCACATAAAATGAAGGGAGACCACAGATCAGAATTCAATGTGCCTTGTGTCTCAAATAAGAAATGGCTTCAATTTATAAGTCTATCTTGGGAATGAGTGGCATAATTCCCTGATAATTGACTTAGAAATACCATACCACCCCTTTACCCTTTCCATACTCTGAATGGAAAGCTTGTCTTTGAAAGATGATTGCCTTTGTAATCACTGAAAGAATCTAACGGTACTGCTCTTACCCTCAGGAAAATCCAGTTCCTACTGGGGTAGGAGTTGATGCAACTGGTGCTCCAAAGCTGAATCCTGTATTCTGTGTAACTGGAGTTGTGTTACTAAATGAGAACAGGTCGGTAGAAGATGCACATCTAACTGGTTGAGATGGAGTCCTCAAATTAAACCCCTTTGTACCAGGTAGAGAGAAAGTAAACCCTGGAGCTGAAGTGGCTGTCTTTGCACAGCCAAAAGAAAATCAACCGGTAGGGATACCAGTTCCTCCAAAAATAAACCCACTCCTGACTCCAAACCCTCCATGGGGTTAAGAGAGGAATGGAAGGAGAAAAGTTTTAGAAATCTCAACAAGACCTACAAATCAAGATGGCAGGTGGAAGCCACACTGGAATCTCTTATACTCCAAACTCCAAGAAATAACAGTTAAAAGGGACTTACTTAATAAAAACATTAAAAAATACAAAGCAGAGTGTTTGAAGAAAGAAGACATTTTTTTTTAAGGTGCCAGACAGGGAATTCCTATCTATGAGCAAAAGCTAACACTGTAGAGACCAAGGGGGAAACCTGAATGACATATGTGCCCTAAAAGCTGGAAATATGCTAGGTTGTGGGTAAATCTGAGGCCACAGGGTCATAGGTTCCTCAATCAGCAGAGACCTAGTGAAGCGTAAATCTGGGAAACCTCTACAGGAGAATGGAAAAGGCAATGGAGACATGCAGAAACCTCAAGCTGGTAGAGAAAATATGCATGTGGCTCAAATTCAATTTACCTTTGTGCGGAAACTTCAAACTAAGATGCTAACATAAAAACTGGTTAGGAGCTGATGAAACTTTCAGGGCCCAGGAAGGTTGTCCATGGCATTACTCAACATGTGATCCAAAAAAGCCCCCAGAAATTAACTCAAAGACAAGAATTATAAAACATCTAAGTAAGCAGTCTACAAACCTGAAAATTAAGACAATTCTCATCTAAGGAATTAAGAGATAATTGAGCAATATGAATGGTACATTAAAATGTTTAATATGTCCAAATAGCTCAAGAAAGAAATAACATTCACAAAACAAATAAGTGAATGTGAAAAAGAACCAAGAAGAAATCCAAGAAGTGGATATAGTATTAGAAACAAAAAGGCTCAAGAGATAGATTTAAATAGTAGACTAGACATAGTTGAAGAGGAAAAAAAAAATCATTGAACAGGAAGAGAGAATAGAAGAAATCTGCCAGAACACAGGACAGATAAAGTGATGGAAAAGAAGAGAGAAATTAAGAGATAAGGAGAAAACAAAAGAGAAGTTTCAATATATATCCAGAAGGAAAGTCAGAAGGAAAAAACAGAATGGCAGAAGCATTATTCAGAGTTAATAAACGAGTTTGCTAGAACTGAAGAAAAATGAGTCCTCATATTTAAAGTCACCAAGTGCAAGCAGGCAACCCCTCCCACTACCATATACACACACCCTTTATATTGAAACCCTAGAATATTAAGGACAGAGAAAAAAATATGAAGGTTATCAGAGAGGGAAAAAAACTACCTAATAAGGAGTAACAACCAAGTTGACAGCAGGTTCTTCATTAGCAACAAACAGTAAATGTTAGAAGAAGATGGGATAATATCTTTAAATATCCCTTAAAGTGTTAAGGGAAAATCATTGTTAAATCATAATTCTAACCCACCCAGTCAAGATTTATAAAATGGGATGTGACTAACAATCAGTTTTTATATAATAGCTCTGAAAGGCAATTCTAAGAAATTGGTTTCAAAAATATTTCATCAAAGTTAAGAGCCCCACTATTTTATCCACCAGTAAAAATGAAAAAAAAAAGAGAGAAAAAACACCAACCTATCATGATTCCTTCTTATTGCTTAAATTTTTTATACTTTTAGAAAGAGCTCCTTTCAATGTAGACATAGATTTTAATGAAACATGCATACATTAAGAAAAAATATCTGGAATCCAATTTTCTTTTTTTTTTATTTTTTAGCATGGTTTTAGATTTCTAGAATTGAGAAGCTAGTTCAGAGTTTCATATACTTCCCCCTCATAATTTTCTCTATTATTAACATCATGCATTATTAGTATGGTATATTTGTAACAATTAACGAACCAATATCAATATATTATTATTAACTGAAGTCCATTGTTTACATTGATTCACTCTGTGCTGTACAGTTTTATGGGTTTTGACAAATACATGTCATGTATCCATCATTACACTATCCTACAGAATGGTTTCACTGCCCTAAAAACCCTGTGTGACTATTTATCCTGCCTCCCTTCCCTTGAACCCCTGGCAATCCTTGATAACTTTTTTTGTATATATATTTTTATTGAAGTATAGTCAGTCCACAATGTTATGTCAATTTCTGGTCTACAGCATAATGCTTCAGTCATACATGAACATATATATATTTGTTTTCATATTCTTTTTCACCATAAGTTACTACAAGATATTGAATATAGTTCCCTGTGCTACACAGTATGAACTTACTGTTTATCTATTCTATATATATATTAGTTAGTATCTGCAAATCTTGAACTCCCAATTTATCCCTTCCCACCCCAGAATCCAATTTTCAACTCAAATTTCTTGAAGACTTCTCTGCCACCAGAAGCACTGTTGCTGCAGCAATTCTTAAAAGAACTCATAAAAGACCTAAAAGCCATTTATGCTATGCTTTCAAGTCAGCTTTGCAAATATGTAGACTAGCCAGCTTTTGTCTCCCACTTCAGCATAGTCAATAACTAAACCTGGTTAACTATCTCCTCCATTGGCTCCCCACAACCATTGGTTTCTAGGAGTAAGGTGATCCCCTACTGTCTCTAGGATCTTCACCCAGGCCACTCATGCGGGTTTTGATTCTAGACATTTTGATATTACATATGCATATGGAAACAACTATGATGTCACAACTGCCACCTAGACCAAAAGGTTTGTAAAATAACATCAACTGTTAAAGACTCATTTCAATTTCAGAGATGTTAAAATTTAAAAACTGTAGCTCTTAAAATTGATGAAATACAGTATTTTGAGTCGTGTTAGTGTCATGGTTATAACTGAACACCTTCCCAAGAGTAACTCTGAAGGAAAATATTTATCTAAATGTGTTAATTATGACATGCTTATTTTTAAGCCATGTACACATTTTAAAATTTTCAAAATGTGAGTTCCAAATGGTGATTTCAATGGTGTAATAACTAGTCCTGGAAGGCAGAGAAAAAGATGCATTCTGGGCAGAATAAGAGCCCTTGTTGTATGTAATCTTATGTTCTAAAGGGTACCACTCTCCTGAGGTTATGAATGTTATGTTATTATAAACTATAATAATTTAAATTATCATATATGTTATATAATAATACATGATAATATTACAAATGTTGACAGAAAAATTATTGCTGTCAAACCATGGTTCTGATATGGTCATAGATATTGACACTTTCAGAATTAGGTCATGTTATCAATGCCATATTACAGGCCAAAGGAAAATCTTCCAGTAGCCATCAAAAGGTGGAATTATTTTACTGTGTCCTTGCATGTGTGGACTTTCTATTCTTTTGGAAGTAATTTAAGAATCTCCCTATTATAAGAATCTCCTATTAAATGTAGCATGTACATTTAAATTTTTTTCTACCTTAGAAATTTGAGAAATAAAACAAATGAATTTTTGTCATTATGAATTTGGAATTAAAGATTCTTTCCCTTCCATTTCATTTAGATCTTATATCTGTCATATCCTTCACTTAAAAAATTTAAATCTATTTTTCTTAACCAGTTTCTGACAAAGGTGTTTTTAAAAGTCTCCCATTATTATTAGAGATTGTCAATTTCTTCTTATACTCCCATTGCTTTTTGCTTTATATATTTCAAGACTATTTTGTTAGGGGCATAGATTCATGGTTGATACTCTCTTGGTAGATTTCCTTTCCTTCACCAGTGTGAGATGACTATTTATTACTAAATTGCCTTAAATCATATTTTTCTGATATTAATGTTGCCTCAGCATTTTTCTTTTAGTTAGTATTTACCTAGTATATCTTTTTCTACCTGTTTGTTTTCAACCTTTCTGAGTCATTCTCAGTGTGGTTTTTGTAAAGCTGAAAATCTTTAAATACAGTCTAAGAATCTCTTAATGAAGGAGTGCATTTACATTTATTTTGACTACTGATACAACTGGACTCATTTCTTCCATCTTATTTTGTCTTTTCTATTTGCCATGTTGTATTATGTTTTATCTTCTCCTGCGTAAGTGGATTGACGGGATTTTCTTTATTCTTCTATTTTTCTCACAGTTGGAAGTTACATATTCTATTCATTATTGTGAGTTTCTCTTGAATACTTTAACATAGTTAAGTACATGTTCTTCTAACGAAGAAGATACTGAAGTTCTAATACTGAAGTTAATCAGTATTCCTTATTCTTTTGAACAAACAGGACCTTAGCACATTTCAGCTTCTCTATGCATATAACTGCTTTAATAAAAAATGGAAAACAAGTCTGTACTCCTCTATGTGGCTAGTAGGAATATCTCTGTCATTGTTGAGTCCCTCTAGCCAACCTCTGTTTCTCAACATCTATTTCTCTTCAAAGTGCTCTCTCCTTATCCACACTGCCTGACTATAAAGCAGTCTAAAGTAGACAAAACTACAGCCTTTTATATTGAGCCCAGCTTATAGTTCCATCCTGGATGCCTTAATGCAAGCACACATGTTCAAAGAAAGAAATACCGATGGTAAAAGGGCTTCTGCAGAAAGCTCACTAGGCCCAAAGAAATCATCAGAGCTCACTGAAAAGGCTCCTGGAAATGGGCAGATAGTCCCTGCCTGGTACTCCAATCTAGATGAGGCTTACTGAATTAACTAAACAACTGAATAGGAAGAAAACAACACAATGAGTGCTGACACTTAACCAGACTGTGCTAGTCACTTAAATGCACTGGAATCTCAGTTTCCTCACCTCTAAAATCCTGGCAGTTCCACTAAGTGAGTAACCAAAATGCATCCTTAAAAATAAGTTTACAAAGGGCGCTCCACATATATTACCTTGTCTAATTTGATTTAATGTAAAGTGCTATATGAAAGCTTTCCAAAACATAATGCTGGGGTCCTCCTCACTGTCAGCGAAGGATCAGTAAATCAGGGTTATTTATGGAGCACTCTCTTAGCTGCCTCAGAGAGTGAACATACCTTGCATCTCAAATTACAATTCAAAAAAAATTACTACACATCGATCTCATTTATCAGCATGCAAATTATCTTCTCGGTGTACTACCAATCTCGTTTATCGATCCTAGGAGTGTTGTGTGTAGTGGGAAATCTGAAATCAAACTCACTGAATAAACTCCTTGTTTCACGAAGAAAGCCTTCCAGAAATGGAACAAAATAATAAAGTAGAAAAATCTAAGCCTCAAAGTATAATAGGGTCCTTCTTTGCACTGACAGTTATTGATGCCAACTCTGGAAGTAGAAACTGAGTTACTAATGTTTTATCCTAAATGTCTGAGTTCCCAGAGAGAAAGAGATATGGAGAGGGGAAATAAACAAAGCAATTTTTAAGGAAAAAGGAAGGGATCAAACCTCTAATGGTGATCATTTTATTTTATGTCAAAATAAAATATAGGGCTACTGAAAACGGTTCTTTAGTTTTGAGTTCATATTAAACATCTTAAGCAATGTAACTCAGTGATTATCTTTCACATTAAGTGCTTTTCTCCCCCTTCATACAATAACTTGTCAAAGCCATAAGGTCAGAATCTTATTTTAAGGGCTAGAAAGGTGTTTTTTTTTTTTAATCCCAAAACTAAGACCAACTTTCCAAACATTAAAAGGCTGACACTGCAAAAGACCATAAATTGCCATGAAACAGGCCTCATTCTCAGTGAGTGCCTTTAGCAGTTACAAAATTGGAAAAGAAAAGACCAGGGGTGGGATCAAAGGGGAGGGTGGGCAGAGGGACTCAAGAGAGGGAAAATCTTGGAGGAGCTGAAGACTCAAGAGAAAGGCAGGGTGTCTGTGTGTGTGTGTGTGGGGGGGGGACTCAAGAGAAGGCAAGAGTGGAGGGCAGAGAAACCAAAAGAGAAGGCTTGGCTAAGTGGAAAAGAGGCAGAGGGACTCAAAAAGGCAGAGCAAGGGGTGGGGGCAGCGGTGGAGGAACAGGCTTAGGGAAGGGAGAGGAGAAAGAGTACAGAGTAAATCACTGGAGAGAACTAGTCTAAGAAATGAAGGAGGAATGGCATTGAAATGCAAAACACAGCCTCAAAAGCCCCAAACTTTTAGAAGAACCCTCCCCCAGTTTTTTGTTTGAAAAAACAAAAAACTGGAGACTTTTGAAGTACAGTATTCATAAAAATCTTATACAGTGAAGTAATAGTAGTCATTTAAAGATTTCAAAAATATATCATTTTAGAGGGAAAAATAAAATCTGGCTAATATAACTTAATTTGAGTTTATTATTTTTTTTAATAAATCTCACTTTTCTCAGGGCTTTACTCCACAAAAACAAGTCATCAAGTATACATCTTTGAAAAAATAAGCGTAATTCTTATGTTTGTAATTTTTATTGCGGTAAAATATGCATAATGTAAAATTTACCATTTTAACCATTTTTAAGTGTATTATTCGGTGGCATTAAGTACATTCACAATATTGTTCAACCATCACCAATATCTATGTACGAAACTTTTTCATCACCACAAACAGAAACTCTATACCCCCTGAACAATAACTCCCCATTGCCCACTCCCCCAGCCCCTGGTACCCTCTATTTTACTTTCTGTCTCTATGAACTTGTCTGTTTTAGGTATTTCTTTTAGTGGAATCACACAGTATTTGTATGATTTATATGAATATTTGTATACTTGAAACAACCTAAATGTCCAGCAACAATAGGGGAATGGAGAGATTTTTAAGTGGCATAGTTATATGAGGGCTACTTTACAGCAATAAAAATAACTAACTTTATCTACATTTATCAATACAGATAAATCTCAAAAACGCTGTTAACCCCCAAAAAAGTTACAGAAAAGTAAGTACCATAAACCATTTATGTAAATATTAAAAGACATACAAAACAATACATTACAAATCACTTATGGCCATCTACATTTGAGTGCACTTAAACACACAGGAAAAATCCATCACAACTTCGGAAGAACAATGATCTCTGGCATGGGAAGGAAATGAGACTGGGAAGGGGTGCAAGAAAGTAGTGTTTTAGTTTTGTGTTTAGTTTTAATGTAATGTTTTAGTTCTTCAGAAATAATATCTAATGAAAATATGGCAAAAGGTTAACAAGTGTTAAATCTTTGGTGAGTACATGGACGATGGTGTACAATGGTCTCTGTACTTTTCTGTTTGAAATGCTTTATAACATTAAAAAGAGGGGTTACTTAATGTCTTAGAGTGACAAAAAATAAGACAATCTGTGTGCTTTGAAAAGGGGGATGTGCTAATATAGGCCAATTATAACTTTTATTCTCCCAGTCAGCTTAATTGCTTCCCTTATAAAAAAATTTAAATTACAAATGAATATATACTCATATAATCTTTGGAAAAGATATTCTATAAAGAAAGCTAATCAGCATGAGTGTTATTATGGCACTTGAATCTGCTTGAATCTGCTATGATTCATACATTTTTTAAAGTAAATCCTTTTGAAAATGTCCATATTTATTAGTTAAAAATACATTCAACCTAACTCATATGTATAAATGGATACCATGGTTGATCACTGCTACTCCAGCACAAAGAAACCTAGATGGGCAAATTCATTCATCCAATGGGAACAAAAACTCACAGCTCAGGTCCAGATCTTTGACCTTCCTGTTAGGATTCCTTTTGACTGCATGAAACATAAAAGTTATATAAATGATTTTAAATAGCCAAGACTCTACAGTGTTATTGATAACATGGAATAACTGGAAATAAATCTTCTGTTGTTGGTTTAGTTAGGCTGAGTAAATTATGGCCATCTCACTTTATGGAATATTAGGCTGCTATTAATAATGAAAAACATAAGAACTATCAACAGCATAGAAAAATGCCCAGAATAATATTAAATAAAAAGAATTAAAATGTATAAACAGGGATTAAGATTATGTAATAATAACGGTACCTATAGATAAAATAGGAATGAAACAGAAATATCAGTTATATTTTGATAGCAGAATTAAGAGAAAATTTTCATCTTTAATTTCTTTCAATGCTGGTTTAATAAATTATTTAAATAGTGTTTTAAAATAATTTATATATTATAAAAGAATTAGCTAAACTATATCCGTTTTTCACAGCTATAACCCACAGAAACTTTCGGTTGTTTTTTATCTTTTAGTTTCATCACTTTAAAATCAAACTAGCAGTCAAAAGCAAGAAATTCTGTTGTCTCTGTTTCTGACATACGCAAGTCAGGGAAGCTCTTTTTCCTGTTTCAAAATCTGCCTCTAGATCTGACCTGCTATCAAGGCAGAATGGATGAGAATATTAGACTTAATCAAGTGAGCATCTCAGAGATCCACTCACTGACACCACCCTGGGCAGGTCACTGAACCTCTCTAATCTTTGTGTTCCTCAACCCCTAAGTTTCTGTATTAACAAAATTCTCCATAGGAATCAAATGCTTGAAGATTCATCTCAGATCCAGGACCTATGCCTCCAACCCTGGAAAAAACAGCACTTAGCATTGGATTCAACCCTGCCAGGAGCAGGCCAAATCTCGAAGAAGAAATTATATCCCTAAACATAAATAGTGTGTTTCTCAAGAAGAAAACTATTATTTATTAAGTATCTGTGCATCTAGCACTGTACCAAGCACTTCATATATGTTATATGAATCACCTTCCAGGGCCCCACCACAGACCCACAGAACCAGTACCTGGAGTGCAAGGAAATCTGCATTTGTAACAAACATCCTAAGTGATTCTTTTTTTTTTAGCTATTATCCTCAATATAAAATGTTTTATTATAATTTTTAACATTTTTTATTGATTTATAATCATTTTACAATGTTGTGTCAAATCTAAGTGATTCTTAAATACACACAAGTTTGAAAACCAAAGGTCTAAGGCCAGTGTTTTTCAAATTGTGAATGACAATTCATTAGTGGGTTATGACCTACATTTTTAAAAATATAAAGGAAAGTATCAGAGTAAATTGCACGTAGTTAAGTATTGTTTCTGCGAAATGGCTGCTAGTTATATATTGTGGATGTGTACTGGGTCACAATACAAAATTTATTCCTTACAGTGAGTCACAGCCAAAAGGTCCGAAAAGCACTACGTAGGCATTATGGATTTAGAATAATGCACCTTACTGAGGCAGAATAGAAAGAAAAAAAGCAAGCAAGAAGAAACAGAACAGCATACATAAGTTAAGCTCCACAAGTATGTAGAGAAATAACATATTTTAAGACCCTTAAACTCTGATCATCTACAGTAATAAGGGGAATTATGGTATAGGTAATTTGGCCAAAAAGCCAAAACTTTAGCCAATATCGTAAATATTCTACCTTCAATTTTGTTTACTGCGGTAACAAGTAGAATGAACAAATAACTCAAGCTTCACTAGCCCCTTCGCCAGAGAGCAGAAAGAAGGAAAGCAATTTAGTTAATTCATAACCGAACTCCAAGCCCAGTACAACCAAAAGTAACCATCCGTTAAGCAATCCTATCTCTCTTTGCTTACAACACTCAATATATGCAGTAATCCACTATCGAACACAGCTAACCAGTTCCGAACAATCGAAATATTTATTAAGCCATCTCTTTCTCTTCCTCTTTGTTTAAAACCAAATCACGGAATTCCTGGGAAACTAGGGTCACAACTGTACCTCTAGGAGAAGTGCAAACACTCCGATTGTCAAGCAGCTGTAAACCAGCGGCGCGCCTGCGTTTCTCCACTCCAAGAAGGGAAAAGCCGGGCACCAGCTCCCGCGGCGTTCCCGGGAGCGGGAGCCAAGCGTAGCTCTGGCACGCCGCTCATCCGAGCCGCGTGGCAGCCAAAGGGGTACTCCCCTGGAACTCCAGACCCAAAAGGCTTGCCCGCAGCAAAGGAAAAAAAGGGCGATCCCACCCTAAACACACACACAACATACACAAACGCCGAGCCCAGACGTAACCACTACACGTGTTTCTGTCTGCGCGGAAAGGGGGCGTGCGGAGCGAGCAGAGAACCGCAGCAAATTCTCCCGAGCCCCAGGTCCCTGAGCCAACCCTTCCTCCCCCGCTGCTCCGGAACTGCGAGATAAGTTGTCCTATCTGGAATTGGACGTGCGAGGGGTTAGGGGGGGAGTAACGATGAGGGAGCCGGCTGATGCCCAGGACAAACAAAAACGCCGCAAACTTACCTTGGTGGCAGCGCCGCCGCTCGCTGTCAGACCTCGAAATAAATCGGCCGGTCGCTGAGACTGCGGAGCAGCCAGAGAGGTTGGCAGGGGCCAATTTGGCCTGGAAAGAAATCGCCCTCCACAGTGGGCGCGTCCGCGATGGAGAGTCGCTAACTGAGACCGAGGCTTAAATGGAGTCGACCTAGTTAACTGGAAAGGGCAGCCATTTACCCCGACTGGCGCGCGCTCGGATTGGTTGATTCTCTCCAGTTTCAAAGAAAACTCTTCTATGGTTGGCCAGGAAAGTCAAGCGGGAACCCGGCGGTGGGGGCTGGGGGAGTTAGGAAACAAAGTTGTTACCCGGGCAACACGGGACGCAGAGCTCTCCACCGTATTTTCGGAGCCTAGAGAGCGACCCAAAAACTGACCCAGGTGAGGAAACCCGAACCTTAGGAGGGGGAAAGAGGGATCCTCAGATGCCGTGACTATCAGAGAAACTACAGAGAACTCTAGATACTTAGGACTCTGAGAGATACCCCCCAAAAAAGCCGCAAGTTGGCGATAGAACAGACTCGTGCCCTAATCACCCTGCGCTAGACGCTAGAAGCTGGATTCAGCTTTAACCAGACTCAGTCTTCAGGATGTGAGAGAGCAGTTTTACCAGACAAGGGATGGATGCGGATCGAATGTCAGAAGGCCCAAAACGAACGTGTAGAGCCTCCCCAAAGTCTTTCTGTAGACACACACATGCTTATGGTTCTAAAGTTAATTGGAGAGTGAAAACTATGCTTCCTTATAGGTAGATCTGGGTGCTCCAAGTTGGAGGAGACACTATACCTTCTGTTTTACATGTACAGGCCTGGTTTATCTTGGACCACCCTGATTTCGGTGGGATTTTTTTTAGGGGGTATAACGCTGTTCCGAGTGAAAAAATTGGCCCGTGCTACGTAGCCAATGGTCTGTGTGTGACAATATGAACGCTGTGGCCTGAACGTTCCGACGGACGTTGGTCAGATCCATTAAGCAGTGAGAAGCAGTTAGGCCGCACTTGGGGGGCTGTAGCGTGGTGTGCGTGGATTTCTTGTACCTACCAGACATGCTACTCACCAAGGGCTGATTGGGAGAGTAAGTATTATATGTCGTTGGAGGGTACCTGTCAAAAGGTAAGGGACTGTGTGAAAAACTGAAATCTAAGTGAGGAGAGAGAACAAAGTTTGACCAGAGAGGTAGGGATCATTTCTCCTAAGAGCTTCCTATTGTGACAAGGATTCAGAACAGAGACTATTTGCAGAAGAAATGAAGAAAAGAGACCTGTTGACTTGAGAAAATTTCAAAGAACTGAAGGAAAATGTACTGTCTCAACTCCTTTTTAGATAGAGGTGGAGTGTGAGAATGAGACAGAAACAAAAGAATTATTGACAAGTGTATTAAGTTTGGCTAAAATAAAGAATAGTGGACAGAGGAAATATTAAATAAGGAGGCTCATTTCTTGATCTTTAGGTTTATGAAATATTTCTGGTAGTTTGAAAAATCATCTTCCACTAAATATATTTGAAATTTGTAACAAAAATCTGTAATTACTTATGACTTGGTACTTTTGATGACAGTGAAAGTTAGAGACCTAAAAAAAGAAATCATTTTTGGTACTGTAAAAAAATTCAAAATGAATTACTTTTAATAGGCAGGGAATCATTGATGTGTATAGTTGTCAAAAATATATTTAAAAAACTAATTAACCAGTATATTATAATTTAATTGAGACACAGGCAGAACTGATGTTTACTTTTGTGTTTTCAGAAGAATTTTAGTACAGGAATTGTTAAATAAGGCATTATGTAAATAAAGTTGCAGAAGAAATGCCAATTTTATTTGAGAGTAAATGGATTTTTAATACTTTGAAATCATTCAGCTATAAACAGTCAGTACTCTACATAGGGATATGTGTTTACTTATTAAATCAGTTCATAAATGATATTATTTGGTGATTCTTTATTACTCTGATTTTATTTGCTATATATACTTGAATTAATAAAATAGTATTTCTTTAGACTCATAGACATAGAATACAAACTTGTGGTTGCCAAGGGGGCAGAGGGTGGGAAGGGATAGATGGGATTTCAAAACTGTAGAATAGATAAACAAGATTATACTGTATAGCATTGGGAAATATACACAAGATCTTATAGTAGCTCACAGAGAAAAAAATGTGACAATGAATATATGTATGTTCATGTATAACTGAATAATTGTGCTCTACACTGGAATTTGACACAACATTGTAAAATGATTAAAAATCAATAAAAAATGTTTAAAAAAATAGGATTTCTTTTTGAATAGTGTGTAATTCAGAGTTTTCACTAATTTAACCTAGACTTCTCTCCAATTAGTTCAAGTCAAAGAGCCATTCCTGTTGACACTGTGGATGGAGGCAAAAATAAATAGAAAACAGGACCCCAGCCTTCTCAACCAGAGTCTGACTTAATCTCAGGTTACTTATACTATTGCTTCAGTGCCATGAGTCTGGAACCATCCTGCTTGAGCTTCTTTAGTCCCTAAATGGCTCTAATGTTTTGGCAAAGGGGTGGTTTTGAAGCATCTGTCTCTTTAGCTCACTGTGACTAGTACCAAAAGAGATCCCCCAATCACACTTCTACCTATGAAGGCCCTAAGAGTTCAGGTTGATGTGGAAAAATCAAGGGCACTGTTTAGAAAATGATGCCATTGGAATTGGCCTAGCAAAGGAGAGAGGGAAAAAAGGGGCCTGGAAAATTTATTTTCTAGATAACCAAATCTCAAATAAAAGATTTAGCAATATATTTTGTTTTTAATGAAATTCCTACTTAAATTTGCCTTAGTGTAAATTTATTCTTGGCCTATTTAAGTGGCAATGCCAGATTCAAACAGACAGAATCTTTTTTTTTAATCACTACACTCTACTGAGTAGTCTAGACAAAAGGAAGAATATATTCCAAAGTACAAAGGCAGGAGATTATAGGGCGTGTTTAATTAGCAGTTCAGTTTTTAACAGAACGCAGATTGCATGTAGGAGAGAATAGAAGGGAAGTGCAGAAAATTAGGTTGGGGTTACATACTGAAGGACCTTGATTGCCAGGCTCAAGATGAACTTTATATCAAATTTATAAACAAAAGATAGTCCTACAAATAACTAACACTGCACAGTTCATAAAAACGCATCTTGCTTTAATTTTTCCACTGTGATCAGTTTGGGTCAAATGATTTTTAGTATGTTTTTAATAGTTTAAGAAATTATGACTTCTAAAAAAGCTAGTAGAATCTTCATTTCCACTGAATTTAGAATACTTTTTTTCCAAAAATTCACATCATAGTTTTTCTCTTTTGATACTTTGAAGTGTTTAGTTAGTTACTTACAAAGTATTGCTGATTCTTTTATTCCTCAAAATACCATATCAACAAACTTGTCATGATTTATAATTTTGTGTTTATAGATTATTATTTATGGTTAATATGGTAAAAATTACTTTTGAAGTGCCAATTTTATTATGATATTTCTTCTCCAGTTTAGCTAAGTATGAATCTATACCATTGTATGCTGGCATAATTTGGAAGTTAAGAAGTCTGACTCCTAATATGCTTCAGATATAAAGAGTGTTACTATAAACTATTGTGAATGATTTGTTTACATCACAAGGAGTAGCATCCCCTTCAAAGCAATCACTTTGGGAAACTATCCACGTATTCTAATGCTGTTATTATTGCTCAAATTACTTTTGAAACTACTCTTTTAGAATCGCCTTGAGGCCTGTAGCGCGTTCTTTTGAATATCCTCCAAGTATCAAATCTTCATATTTTGAAAGTAGATGTGATATAGCTAGAAATCACTTGGAGACAAATCTGATGTGTAATCAGAGTGATACTGTAATGATACCTATTTTCCTGGTGATACATATGAAGGTAATTCCAAAATATTTTGAGCAGTGATAGCATAATTTACATCAATGTATAACCTTCCAAGGTGACTACTTTGAAATCAACGTTCGTATGAATTTAATCATGCTTCATTCAGTATTCACCAACTGCTGACTACCTGCCAGCTCCAGTTACTGAAGACACTCAGCTTCCAGGTATAGCTTCCCACTGCCCACACTGCCCTGCCTCTCACCAGATGAGACCCAGGCCAGAGCTACTTCCCAGCTGGTGAGGATTTAGAATGAATCTGCTATTCCTAAATCCAGTGTCCAGTATACCTACTGAACTGCAGCCCTCCTTCATTACCTCCATTGGGGTTGCCCAGGTGACGTGAGAAAGCCTCTGATGGAGTGCCTGGTTCATTTTCTCTTTTCCAATTGTGACATTGAGCCCTGCTCTATTCTGAGCCTTCCTCTAGCTGCCAACTTGCCCACAGTCCTTAAGAACTGGACCCGGCCTCCTATACCCCCACCTATGGACCAGGGTACTACTTCACCTAAATAGGTCTGTAAGCATGACTATTCAAACCTCTCTGCCCTGAAACACCACTCATGTCCTGAAACTCCCACTGCCATGTCACTGCCAAGCAGATGAGCACACATGAATAGCAGTTCTGATTGCTACCTCAGACACTCTATGTGGGACTTCTGAATACCCTTCTTCTGGGTTAGCTTTACTGGTTCCAGTTTCTTCCCCTCTCACCAGCCCACATTTGAGCTCTAACAAGCCTCATCATCATATACCTGTGGGTGCTGGCACTATGTGCCATATAATAATGATATTTTTTATAAAGCTTTTCCTATTTCAGGGAAATAAAACAACTTCTGCTGTATTTGTTGTTTTGTCTCATTGTACAATCTCAACTCAAAATATCATTTATATCTTTATACCTAATATCTGGATCCATTTCCCCCTTTCATTGTTAAAGGCAGAAAGTGTTTCAATAAACTTGTTGCTGTCAATGTTAAGTAAATATTTAATGAACACACAATCAGCTAGGACTTTTAAAATATAAACAGGAGCCTCGGTGTTTAATTTAATGTGTCAATTATTCATTTCCATAGCCGACTACCAGACCATACTGTGAGAGAAGATTGTTTTATCACCTCTTATTTTACCTTGTCCAATTTAATGAGCTTCCAATGTAATGAGTATTATCACTAACTTATTCGATATCATTATTAGAAGTGATATTCATGCCCAGCAAAATTAAATTTTTAAAAGACCAATAATAGGTAACATATGTTGAGTGCTTACTATGTGCCAGGCACTGTTCCAAGCTCTTATACATATATTAAGCGACTTAAGTCTTGTAACAACCCTATGAAGTAGCACTATAATTATTCCCATTTTATAGATAAGGAAAATGAGGTATAGAGAGTTTAAATGATGTGCCCAGAGTCACAGAGCTAGGAAGTAAATGATAAATACAAATCTAGGTAGCATGACTCCAGAGCCTTTACTCTTAACTATACTGCCTTTACGCTAAATGTACAGGGCAATTTAACATTTGTTTCATACCCTTGGCATCTCCGATTAGCATTAAGATCAGTTTTCCTTTTAAAAAACAGAGTCAAAGTAATGGTAAAAGATAAGAGTAAAACAAAAGTTTTGTAAAACACCATCTACATGCAGATTGATTTTGACAGGTGATTGTACCAGCACACATTTGAGAATCCCTTTGTATTACTGTTCTAGGCACAATGTAAAAATTTAGTGGATCATTTAATATAAGCACTAAAGAAATGTTTCTTTTGAATTAATTTTATAAAATAATGTTTAAGAAATATCAGAAATGTTGAAAAGAGTCATATTATATTTGTGCTCAAATCACTAACAATAGGCCTAATTCTACAGTCTTTATTCAGGTTATTAAAATCTGACACGTCCAATATTTTTAAAGATCCTGAATTCCTACTCCAAGTATAACGGTAAAGATTATTTTAAAAGGCTGATATCTGGCTGGTAGGATTAACAGGTAGTTGTGATTTTCTTATTTCTACTTTTAATGTATTATTTCCTAAAGTCTCCACAATATACATCAATTGTCTCTATTATAATCAGAAAAAAAATTTGTGTGAACTTTCACTGAAGTTAATGAACTAACCCATTAGGGTTCTCAAACAGCAATATCAAGGGTTGATGAAAAATTTAACTAAAGCAAAAGGTACAGGCCTACCTGAGACAAAAGTGTGAAACGAGTAAAGTTCCTTGAGATATTCCCCCCAACAAACATCCTTTTCAGTTCACTAAATGGAACATACAGCCTAGACAGCATATATGAGACAGATAAAAAGGTAGTCTACAAATGTACATCACCAAATAATAATGTACATTCTATATGACACTGACATACCCTTTCTTTAGAGGTAGAGCTTAAGAATATACATTTTGAACTCACTCCCCAAGTGATTCTTAAACACACTAAAACCTGAGCATCACTATGTAGTGCTCAGTAAATGCTTGTTAGATTGAGCATGAAGTTTTAATAAAACAAGCTGAATATTCACATTTACTTGCTGCCCCAGGTCTGCGAGTCAGCACAATACATATATTTGAAGGAGTTTACAAGGATTTTCAAGGAGGAATAAGACATAACAGAGTGACCCAGGGCAAGAAGGGAGATACGACAGTTTAGAAAAATCTTCATATCTTAAATAAAATAGAAAACTAAAATATCTCTTTCTGATTATCTTCTTCCTCAGAACATGGACTCTGAAAATATGGAATCTGAAAATGCAGAAACTGAAAACATGGAAACTGAACACATGGAATCTGAAAACATGGAAATTGAAACTATTTCTTCAGTTTCAACTCTGCAGGCTCTCTCAAGACTACTTTATCCTGAAGAGGATGACTTTGAGTTGGAACAGGTGGTCGTATACTTACAGATGAATTTGTTCTGATCACACTAAGTTGCAAAACTGTGTTTGAACAACTTGTTCCAACCTTGCTGTGGGAGCAGGGCTGTGTCATCTAATACATTCACAGGAGGTTGCAGGGCTGATTATGCATGAGAGTATAACCTCTAGTACATTTCTAGCAAACATAATTACATTTTTTCTAAACTACCTGAATGCTGAATAGGAAAATAGTTCTGTAACTATGGTAGCAATAGCCACATTTCAAAATGTTTGTCATTTATATTTATGGCCAAAGAATGCTTGACAACCATTGCAAAGAGTGGTATCTAGGATTTTTAAGCCTTGACAATATTTCTATAAAACAAATCATTTTAATTAGTCAGTATTTATTAGGCCCCCAAAACCCGTTCCCCTTAGTTTTTTTTTTTTATTTGTCTACACACAAAAGCAGAACAGAAAATATTTTGAGCCAAATAATGGGACAAACTAGCTTCAGCCTATTAAAACTGGCTCCCGGCTACATGCTCAGATAGATACAGCTGCAGAATCTAATTAGTTGAATAGCATTAGGTCAGGGCAGGGAACCTCGGGGAGGCATGCAGCAGCAAGATGGGCTTTATTTTGGTTAGGAGAGTTCCGTGAATTGAACTTTGGCCATTCCACATTCACTGCCAGTATTACCAGAAAAATTGAAATACTTTCATATAACCCCCTGCTCTCCATTCTGCTCCTCCTTATATATCAAACTGCTATATGAAGGCAAACAAAAGATGGGGCAGAAATCTCATAATAGAGCAGAATATATCAATTTGCTTTAAATTATTTTAGTGAAGTTCTTTGTTTTTATGACCAGTTTACCATGAATAAACCATCTCCCATGAATATACATATCAATTTTCTCCTCCCAAAATTCTTTCCTGCCATAGTGTGGAAAAACAAGTAGTATAATTTAAATAGGCAGCCATTTCAGTGGTTCAGATTGACATTGGATTGAGCTTCCAGGAAGCTCCAGGGGGAAGTTAGGTGGAACAGGGCAAAATCAAGTAAAACATGCAGTGGAAATAAAATTTTGTAGGAAAGGGGAACTGAGTAAGCTTAGAGCCAGGATTAGGAACTAAGAGGTTTTAGTCAGAGAAAATTCTTAGTAGAGGCCAAAGAAATAAGAAAAATCAGGATGTTAGTAACAGCACTGATTATATACACCAAATAGGACACAGGAGAAAAAGTTAAGAGCAATATATCAATGAGGTTGGGAAGGCAAACTCATTTTTGCTACCTTAACTGAAATAGAATGATACATCCTGGGAAAGGTAAGGTTATGTCATATAGAAAAAGTGTAAATATTTGAGAAACAGTGATCTTGAATAAAGGGAAGTGGAACTTGTAACTGGAACAGATTCAGAGATAAGAATTTACCCTGGTTACAAAGCCTGTTTCCTTTGGCATTTATATCTAGAGATGTTTATTTGCATCTAGAGGTGTTTCCAGGGGAAGGATGAGTGCTTATGAGAATAGAGGGACTAGAATCATTCTACCAAATTGTACAATTTATAGAGGAAAATTACTATAATAATGTATGATGCTGTATATCTGAGTTAAAAGCAATTTTGAGATAATTGGTCATTCGGACACCACAGTACAGATATCGTTAGAGGATATGGAACTGGAGTATCAGAACAGTGGGAGAATAATTAATGTTTCTAATGAACTATTAAATTTTCCAGGAGAAAAATGGCTTTTCATTTTTTAACATGTATTAATCTTGGGAACTGGGGAATGATTACAAGAGTGATGTGTTTCTGAAAATACACTCACTAAAAAGATTTTAGAACTGTTGCGTACACATTGGTTTATTTATACTTTCCTCACCATGGATTGTTAAGAATGTGGGAGATTGGGAAGAGAGCATGCCTGTTGTTTTTTAACTCACAAAGAGACCTTAAGACGTTGGGACATAATGTTCACTACTCTTCATAGACAATGTAACAAGGGTGTTCTAACACTCTTACATATTGCAAAGTGGTGTGAATGGCAATGATAAATGGCTCAGATAATTGGATGTAGTTTCATGGTAGAGACTGAAATGATAATTCTTATAGAAACAATTGCCAGATGGTTTTTAATGTTTTTATTATCCTGATCCATCTTTTCACTTGAAAATTTTATTTTTAATCATGTATTTTCATTAAGTTAATAAACTGAAACTCCCCCTCTGTTCTGATATACTGATCCAGTCATCACTGTCCATGGAGAGCATATCAATTTTTGTCAAGAATGGTCAAGTTTTTATTTCTACAGATTTTAATTTGCTGCAGAAGGAAGCACTCAACAAAACACGAGGCCCTCATGTTCCAAGAAATGCTTTACCCTGATTAACTATTAGTATTATTAGTATTCTCATGAATAATAACTTAAGAAAAGCACTGCAAGTTTATATGACATTAGTGATTAAAAAGAAAAAAATGTACAGAATATTGTCTTGGGATTTTCACATTAAAATGCCTGTAACACCTTCACTGCAGACATAGCACTTTAGAAGCACCTTTTGCAAAGGAGTAGTTACTGTCTTAGAAACTGTTGAGATGTTATAGATTAATTTTTAATTTATAGCTGTTGGAATAATTTAGCATAATAAAGATGCAAGTGAGCTTTTCCACCAACTTTCAAGGATGGACACTATTCCTCTTGCCCAAATGGGATGTTACACATTTTGTACCTGCCTGAAATCTTGGGAGATAAGGGCAGGGACCTGGGAAAGGAGAATTAGAGGTGCTAGTTGGCCTGGATCCAAGGAGATAAGAATTTTTGACTGCCAGCAATGAAGTAAATTGGAACTGCTGAGTCTGACATCAGCAAGAACAATTAGTAAAAGAATGGGGATTTTCTTGAAATAGTGAAGAACCCCTGACAGGGACCAATGAGGTAGTTGCCTCTATGCTGATGGTGTAGTGTGTATTATACTTAGTTGAAAAAAGAAAACTGTTCTTCTATTGGTGAGCCAGGGGCAGTCCTGTGGGGATGTGTGTACTTGTACAGAAGATGGCAAAATAAACCTGAGCTTGCATGAAGACTCAAGTGTTTTACCATGTATTTGACACTGTTAATTTGGGGTTGCTGTTTAAATCCACTAGTTCAGTGTTGTGAGGTGGTGGGACAAAGAAGTGTTTCACACCACAGTGGAAAAAAGTAAAAGCTATTATCAAGGTTTTGAATGAGTTGTTTGATGTCTAAATACTTAGACTCTGTTTAGTGGTTTGTTTTCAGTTCTATAAAACTTTTCCATACTTCTGTCCCCCATCTAACTATGACCATACAACTGCGAAAACCGAGGGGTCAATGCTCTTATACTAATACTTGATTTTAACCTGCTAAGAGATGAATGTGGCTCATTCCCATATCCCCAGGAGAACATGATTCACTGGGCAGGAACTGGGATTTAGTCTGACCAAAGATCAATTCTGCCTTACAGTCTATTAAACCAAACACTTTTTGAAAGGACAAGGAAAACATTCAAAATAATACTTGACATCTGTCTCTCGGTTGTATAACAGTGATAGTTTAAAATTAAACTAGGAAGCTCAATGAAATTTTAGATGGAAAGCTTATCAAATTTAAATTATTACTGGTCATATAAGTTATACATGTAGTAATTACAGAATGTTGGACTTTTCTTCTCCTCCAGGCAAATAGTTCATCTGCTGTCGGAGCCATGGGTCCTGGGAATATTGGACCACCAAAAAGAGAAGAGCTCAAAAGTACGTTATTTAATAAGGCATGTAGATCAGCATAATCAGTATAATCTTTTCTTTGGGAGCAAAATTATAGGGAGAGTAATACTGACTAACACTAGCACTTATCAAAGATGAACTCAAATAATTGCGGGAACAATGGACATCTATTTACATATAAAGAGGCCGTTTTTGCTCTACTGTTGCAGGTAAGTCACTTTTCTAATAATGCAAATTAGTTTGTCTTGAATTATTCACATTTTTGGAATATTTTCTAAGGTGGAAAACCAAGAAAGTCACATGTGGTTAGATGATTTTTTTATTATTTAAGGTCTAGTTACCAAGATGCTTAGCTTCTTCACCTTCTAGGCTGCTGTATTCTGGTAATTTCATAGAATTCATTCATGAATTCATTCAATAAATATTTATTGAGAGCCTATTATGTATAAGGTAGTATCATCATCTCTGAGACTACAATGGGGATCAAAATAGAAAGGGTCCCTGCCCCCATTGAGCTAATAGTCTCTTGGAGAACACAATAAAACAAATAACTACACAATTTTATCTTACATTGAAAGCTTATAAATTAAGCCCACAGGGTGACATATAAAGTCATAGGTATAATAAACTAGAATAAATATTTTGGGATGTTTTCTGAGCATTTTGGCCTATACATTTTCACAGAGTTGAACATTTTACACATCTTTAAAAAATGGTCATGATCACAGTTACCAGAGGGTGGACAGGGAAAGGAAGTAAAGTACCTTCATCAATTTAGGTAATTGTAAAAGATTTTATCTGGAAAAATGTTTAAAATAATGACTAAAATGAGGTCTGAGCGGATGATTTTAAAATTTCAGTTATTATTGTTCTACATACTCAAGAGTCTATTTGCCTTATTCAAAAGATATTCACTCCATGGAAGACTAGTTCAAATTTGGATGTAATTCTGTGCTGCCTATATTTCTGATAATATTGGTCTAATAATCTCTAAATTCTGAGAACAATGAGTCATATGTGAAATGTTATATATAAATCGGTAATTAGGCTTTACAAAGCCCATGCTGGTTAGAAACAGAGCATTTCAAAAGAACTGGCAGAATTGAAAACCTGACAATCAGGTGCATTTCTGGGAATGCTTAAAAAGGCTCAAAATAATGTTCTACACCTAACGTGGGTCCATTTGCTGCCCCAATAATTGGAACAAATTGAAGCTGGGATTTTGCATGCCTACTTACTTTGAAACATTTAAAGATGACATGTAGAAACCCAGGCAAGTGCTCAGTTTAACATAAAGTATAAGTGACAGAGATTTTCTTTATAGCTCATGTCTACATGAGGGAAATACTGGTTTAAAAAATGATCATTGTTTCTATTGTTTTCAGTTTCTTTAACTGATAGTGTTTTTTAAGAATTATGACAGTGTGGAAAAGGTATCGAAGGGCTTTTATATAATAAAACACAATGCAAAATAAAACATTTCCCCCCAAATCAGATTGTATATTTGATTTGTTCTTTTATGTAAGAATATTTTACATATGGTCCTATTTATGTTTCTGAAAAATGTGTAATATTTCCTTGCATATATGTTATACATGATACATAATTTATATACAGTGTTTTTATGCATTAAATATGTATATATTATATATGTGTATATACATGTATACACAGAGAGAGAGAGACTGGAAAGATATCCACCAGAATGCTATCATTGACTATCATGGCAGTTGCATTGTAGATTAATTTTCTTCTTTTATTTATATGTCTTTTCCAAACTTTCTACAATTATTATTATTACAATTCTTCAATGTATTGGCTGTGTACTAATTAAGATTTCTAAGTCAGTTGTTACTAATTTAGCTTCCTTTGACCAAAAAAAGAAGCTTGTGATTACAAATAGAAAATGTTTTACTTCAGTGATCCCAAACTGAGTGTGAAGAGGAACAGGAGCAATTTCAAGAGGTAAAACAGACAACAGCTTCAGCTTTATCTTCCCTTTCTTCCCAGTCATCCCTCAAACCAGCAATGAAAATACGAAGGACATCTGGAATCCAGAGGAGGTTCTAGAAGGAGCAGAGCACCACGACATGTGGGATGTCAGAGAAACACCAGAGTAAGTCAAATGAAGCCGGGAACGTGTTTAGGGGTTTAAGTTAGATGTGTCCTCTGATACCATTCTATTTAAGACAAGATTCATAAGGTGACTTCTACCACATAAAAGATAAAACTACGGTGACACACAGAAGCCATGTGTAATTGATGATTTTTTTCCCCTTCTAGAGCAGAAACAAATAATAAATCATAATACCTTCCTTTCAGTTATTATCTAACAAAAAATGAAAAATACAGTCATTTCCATTATAGATTTATATTTAATGTAGTTTAGTTGTATAATGTGGAACTAACAGTAGGTAAAACCAGCCCATTAAATTACAAGCATTCATACAGACTAAATTATTATGCCATGTTTATGTGTCAAAGACCTGCGTTTAATTACTCAGTGTTCCACAATTTCAGTAAAAGGCTATGTTCTCCCTCCAATTATCAGTTGTTACCTGGACTTATTTACCAGTTATTTTAGGATTATGTTTAGTATATTTTGCAAGCAGGATTAAAGGCTTGCTTTGTAGCCTTTTCAATAGGAATTATAAATATGAAAGTTAGAATTATTATCATAAAAAGCCTTTCATACTAATAAATGAAAACACTCATACTTTTAAGGATTAAAGTATGTTTACATCCATAATTGAAATTAATGATTAAATACACTAAGCTTTAAATGTATATATTTTAAAATAAAATCTTGATTGAATATTAGAACAGTTTGAAAAACAAAGGCAATATTTATTAAATTATAATGTACTTTATAATTTCTTAAAGACTTCTGTGGCAAGGGATCTGAGAACTTTTCTAATTCTGACTGTAAAACCGTGTCCAATGTTTAAAAAAAAAACCCTATGGTTCTATCTGCTATGTCAGTTCTGAAAATAGAAGCAGTGGCAGACTGAAGATAATTAACTGGAAAATAGTATCCAGCTTTCAAACAAACAACAAAAAAACCCCATAAACCTCATAAACAAAAGAATTCAAAGGGGATTTTAAAATATTTCTGTCAGCATCTTAAATATGAAGGGAGTAAATCTCAGGTTAAGTGTCCACATATCCCTATGAAAGGCTAAGAATTGTCATTTGTTTCTCATATAGTTTAATGGACGTCAAGCATCCATATGTGGCAAACTCCAGATTTGAGTAAATTTTTACTTTCCATCCTGATGTGAGATGTTCTATAGAAAGAATATCCATGAAAGCTTTATGTGAATAAGACCTCCACTCAGGATATGAAGAAAATTGCTTTATAAGATTTTTTAATCTTTATTTTTCTATCTTATGCAAATGCATTTCAAAATGCCCCCATGGATAGAAGAAGATGGGTAAAAAAACGTTAACAGGGAGATCATCAAAGAAGAAGCCCAAGTGGCCAAATAAAAAATAAGGGCCTGAACTAAGTCACTGGCCTTGGAGAGAAATATGAGGGTCTTTATTTGAGAGGTATTTGAAGGAAGATTTGGTATTTATTGGATATAATGAATGAGAGGAAAGCATCAGAAATGATGCTGAGATTACTAGCTTGGCTGACTGGGTGAACAGTGAAACCATTAACTGTGATTAGGAATGTAGGTGGAGGGTAAGTGGTGAGTTTGGTTTTGGGTGTGTGGCCTGTAAGGTGCCTTGGGACATCCAGGCAAATGTAAACAGTAGGCACTTAGAAAATTGTGTCTCGGGGTGAGGAGCAGCATGGCAGCTAGAGCAAATCCATGTGGGCATCATGGGCATATAGATCAATATCTTTCTGTTTTGTTTTAACCTGGCTTCACCTTTGTAAATACCTGGTAGATGTTAAAGTCTGTTAAGAAAACAGTGTCCCATCTCAAATAGCTACTTACTGTTAGTCTTGTTCCTGCTCAGAGAAATCTTCTTCATCCTTGGACAATCCGATTTACAAGTGGTTAGAAGTTCAATGTAGTCCCTTTTTCTTCCTATCCAGAGATTTACCACGTCTTCGTTAGAGTAGAATTAAACAGAAAAGGTCATTTGTAAATGTTTGCTTACTTCATTCCATCTAAAAAGATAGAGTACATTATGGCTGGAGGTTTCTATAAACCATTCTATCCCTAGGGTCCCAAATTTACAGGCAAGGAAATATTTGTGAACTTGTCACGTGTGTGGCAAAATACCAAGAAAACCTGAACTAAGAATTATTTAGGATTAGACTCTAAACACTATAGCTGTGGATGTACTGACTACACTACCAGTTTTTCTGTTATGTAATTTTAGAGGTGGAAAAAACCATAGAGATCATTTAGTTCAAACCCACCCCCTCCCATAAATTGTACAAATCCAGAAGCTGAGACCACATGAGTTTTTGACTTGACCAAGATCCTACAGTTAATGACAGAAAGAGTACTAAACTTGGATTTTCTAACTCTACTCTGTG
Organism: Camelus ferus; assembly: GCF_009834535.1. NCBI lineage: Eukaryota > Metazoa > Chordata > Mammalia > Artiodactyla > Camelidae > Camelus > Camelus ferus. The sequence continues at coordinate 69,403,251 of NC_045732.1, read as the reverse complement.
CTTAAATTTAGCAGAGGAGGGTTCTGTCTATCCATCAAACCCTGGGCTATGGGCCCACTATTCTTCTGAGCCATTGTTTTCTAGGAAAGGACCTTCCTTTTTTCTTTTACTTATATTCTTATTAGAATCTTTTTAGAAGTTCCCTCAATCTATTTTTTGTATAGCTCTGAAATAGTTAAGCTTTATTTTTAGAAAAGAAGAGTATACAACCTAAATCCTGCTTTACAGGGTGAGGGATTTTTGACTGAATTTCCAGACTTTTATTCCTTTATGTTTTGCTATTTGCCTGAAAAACTTTATTTTTTTAGGACTTTATTTATCTTGCCTTTTTTTTTTTCTGTCATAGCACATCCTCATAAGTTCCTAGTTTTCTGCTCTGCAACAGGAAATTGCTCTTTCATTTGAGCCTCTGTATCACTGACTTTTTTTTCAGATATGAAATTCTATTCAAACAGCAGGTGGGAACTGAAGATGTGTTCCTGGGATTGACCAGAAAGGACGCTTCAACTGCGTGTTGTAAGGATCTACTGGTAAGCCTCTCCCATCTTTCCCGTTTTCCATATGATCATTATAATTAAATTGATTGTTGTATTCATAATACCATCAGCAAGGCTATAAACTCTTTAAAAATAGTAGTTGCTATGTTTGAGGTACAGAGGGAATAATAGGATACACAGTTTAAAATTGGTAAACATGTACAAAATAAACTGAATTTACACATGTGGCTAAGATTTATGAATAAACCTAATAGAATCATATGACATAACACTATTTCTAGTCCGAATAAAACTGCCCAATCTGTTTGGATGCATTTTTCTTTCATCCTAATTCTGTTCCATACATGTCATGTGATTGGTTATTAATTTCTGATGAGGTGACAGTCAATTAAAATGAAAGATTTCCTTCCCTGAATCTGTCTTATCTCTTATATCTGTATTTCTTTTAATGACTCAGCTTACATTGGGGGATCTAAAAGGGGATTTTTTTCCTTAAATTTTAGATCTGAACTACTGACTTAAAGGTCTAAAAATGCATCTAAAATGTTACCTGGCTTCCTTATCTGAATAACATTATAGCATGTTGGAGAGCATCTTTTGCCAAACCACTGTTTCTATATAATGACAATAGCAATACCAACAATATCAATGTGACTATCTTACTTTTGCTTATGTAAGTTTCATAATGATCTTACTGAAAAGTCTGAGCCTAACCAAGAGTGTGGACTGCAACTCATTTGGGCAATATACACTACTAATTTTGGTGTTTGGTGCTGGGGATTTATTTTTTGAGATCAGGGGTTTACATCTGTATTTTTCCCTCCCTCTCTTAGCAACCCTCTACAGTATAGAGTACTGAGGTGCCCATAGGAGATGTTTAATATTTTTTCTTAAGCAAATGATAAATGGAATTTCTCTTTTGCATAAACTTCAGGTTTTCTCTTATTAGCTAAATCTAAGACATTCAATTGGATCAAGTAACATGATGGGAATAGTGTCTTTAAGGACCTCAGGAGATTTTTCAAACTCTAATGAGCTAAGGTTTCAAGTGATCTTGAAGTAATTAGCTCCCAGGGTTTTACCAGTAATATTCAAATTTCTCTCTCTTAAATGACTGTAAAACTGTTTTTGATGTCTGGTATTGCAGATTGCTCTAAACTCTAAAGAAATTCTAGGCCCTAAATAAATAAAACTGTTGTGAGCCTTTTCATTTCTCTCACACAACTTGCTACTAGCATTAATAATAAAGGTAGGCTGAATGAAGAATCTTGGAAACTAAATCACACCTCAGAGTAGGAGTACACAGTTTATCTAAAACTCAACAGGTATGTACAGAAAAAGGTTTGATCCCTCTCTCTAATGAACTTATAATTGATTGGGGAGATAAAACTAACATAAAAATAGTCACTTTATTATTAACAAGTAGACTCAGTGTTGACAATTTTAAGTTTACCAGGAGTTCAGAGGGTTTGGATAAGATGGGGACACCTTTGAATGCCAGGAACAAATGAAATATTTGTTGGTGCTATGGCATTCACCACATGTATAGCATTCTTTTTCTCTTTCTTTTTCTTCATACATTCAGTCTTTAAATACTTGGTGAATAACTACTACATACCAGGCCCTGTCCTAAGTCCTAGGGATACAAAGACAAATAAGAAACAGTCAATTACCCTCAAGGAATTTACAGTTAAGGACATGGACACCTAACAAATCATTGCAGTTCAGTATGGCAAGCATAAAGGCATATGCCAGGTACATGGTGACATAAAGCAAAAAGGGATCAGCACTGGGTAGACAGGATTTCTCAGGTGGACAACATTCTAAGAAGGCCATTCCAAGCAGGGGTAAGAGCACATGGAAAGGTATCCAGGCATAAAATAGCATGGCCTATTTGAGTTAGGACTGAGTGTGACAAGAATAAAGAATAATTGTAGACAGTAGTGCACTGGTAAGCTGTCTCTCAAAAAAGAAAGAAATGACAGATTTGTAGCTTGAATTTTATCCTGTAGGCATATTAATGATGACATCCACTGTCACTGCTTAACCTCACTGGGAAGACTCAGACTAAAGAGGTTATTGACCTCATCTCAAATATTTCTTGTGCAAATTTATAAGCTTATTATTCCTGTTAATAATATGGCATTTTCTCAACTCTAAGACATCATCAAGTTGTACATGTGCCATTTATTTAGTAACAAAGGAAAAATAAGTATACTCAGTAAATATACACCTTGACTGTGTAATAAACATTAGAATGTGAGGAAAATTGCACCTTAGAATTGGCTAAATATGTTATCTGGATCCTGGACCTGGTCTATATGTAACAATCCAACCCAGAGACTTTAAGAAGACCTCTGCTCAAGCTGAGGAAGGTAATAGGAATACAATCAACCTGTTTAAATACAAGAATTGATTCGGGAGTTTAAAAATTTACAAGAGCCCCACCCTTTCCTTCACCCTCCCCATACTCCAAATAAGAAAGCTAGATTTATGAGACCTAAATCAAAGTGTTTGTCCTAAACAAAATGCTGAGTTACGAATATGTATGTCTTCAGCAAACCTTCCATTCTTTCCTTCTAACCCCAACCCAAAGAGCTCCATTATCCAAATTATGCCTGCTACTCTACTCCTGAGTTTGTAGCTACCAAGCTTCCCTTGCCTGTAATCTATATTTAGGCATTTTATTTTTAAAATAAAAATTGTATATATTTAAAGTGTACAACATGATGATTTGATATATCTATGCATAGTGAAATGATTACTACATTCAAGCTAATTAACATATCATCTCCTCACATACCATTTGTGTGTGTGTATGTGTGTGGTGATAACACCTGAAATCTACTCTCTTAGCAATTTCCCAGTATTCGGTACAGTACTGTTAACTATTGTCATCATGCTGTACATTAATTTTAGAGCTAGAACTAGGCCAGTGGTTTGCAGGTTTGTTTTGTTTTGTTTTGTTTTGTTTTTAGCTGCCTACTCTTTTCTTCAAACAAAATTCTAGGAGAAAGCCCAACATATAAAACAAATTAAAGTACTACTGCCCTGGTTAAAAGGGTGCCATCATCCGTGAGGCAGCTTTTAGGAGAAAACTGGGGCTCCTTAGAACACAGTTTGAAAGATGTTAATCTAGACTTTCCTCCTTATATTACAGTTGAGAAAATAAGGTCAAGCTTGCAAGGTATCAAATACTAACATAAGAGAGTCTAGAAGGCTTCTTCCTTCTAGGTGATATGCATGTTTTTCTTTAAACCTCATGAGTAGAATGGCCCTGTCTAATTGTATTGTATTGCATTTTATATTTTTTTCTCTTTCATCTTCCACAGTCTCCATCCCTCCCCACAAGGCTTCTACTATCATAGACTTGATATATATCCTAGTAAACGTATTTATCGTTGTTTTCTGTAATTTTAAAAATACAACAAATACTTATTGAGCATTTACCATAGGCCGGATTCTTAACATACAGTGTTGAACAAAATAGATACAAGGTTCTCCTTCTCTTCAGGCGCTTACTGTTAAGAGATCAAGCAGTCCATAAGCAGCAGTGTGGACTTTCATAGATCCATCCAATAAGGAAACAATGAATCCCAAAGGATGTATTTTATTACTTACATAGACAGCGTAAGCAAGATCAGCATGTTGTCAGCTCCCCATGTCCCTTTGCCTCACAGGACGACTTTGAACTGAAGGGGCCAGATGACAGGTGACATGAGCAGTGAGGCATTCTTGGCTGAAGAACCAACTCTAGACTGCAGCTAAGCTGTTTTGTAGCCTGCATCTATACCCAGGGGAAGGGAGGTGGAAAGTCCTACACTCTGTTGGAACTTCATGGCAGCCTCCTGCAAGATAGGGAGCCTCCCACAAGGTATAAAGGCAGATAAGAGACAGCCTTGAGGCATCTCCTCACAAGACTGCCTGTCTTCCCCTGTTCTAGGAGGATCACAGGATGTTCTGCCAAGACCTGGGGCGGACTGCAGTTGAGCCTTGCCTATGAGGCCTGTGTGGATAGTACAAGGTCACCAGAGTGCCATAGTGGAACCACTTCTGTACATTTACAGTCCAAAAATCAAAGTTGTTATCCTGATTGTTCACCAAACATGATATAATAATAATAACAGCAAACAATTTATATAATGCTTACTATGTGCCAGGCATTTTCTAAGAACTTTGTACATAGTAGCTCATCAATCCCCACACCAAAACTCTGTGAAATAAGTGCTGTTATCCCCATTTTACAAATGAGATTACTGAAGCACAAGGATATTAAGTAACACATCTAGACTCTGGCAACACTACAGTTTGAACCCAAGCAGTTTGAATTTGATAGGAGTATGTGCAAAGTGACAAAAAGACAAACACAAAAAGGGAGTTAGGGGCACCTATCTTCCACAAAATGGCACAACGAAGAGGAAATCCAAGTAGACTTCACAATACAGGTGGCATCTGATGACATTTGAAGGACATAACAGTTTGTCAGGGCAGAAAAGTTGTCTAAGCACAGTAAACCGCATGAGCAAAGGCATAGTGCTATGAAAGTATATGATATATTTTCAGAGCTATTTGTACTGTTCTTGGAACCCCAGAATGCACTGGTGTGGAGTAATAAAAGATAAAGCAGAATAGCCAGCTTACAGATAGTTGTAAAAGTCTTTGAATGTTACTATGTGCTATGGATTGAATTGTGTCCTCCCCCCACCTCTGCCAAATTCATATGTTGAAACCCCAACTCCCAAAGTGATTGGTATTCAGAACTAGAGCCTTTGGGAGGTAATTAGGTTTAGATGAGGTCACTTGAGTGGGGCCCTTGTAATGATATTAGTGCTCTTATACAAAGAGACACCAGAGAGCTTGCTCTGCTTACTTTCTCTCCCTGCCATGTGAGCACAGTGAAAAGGCAGGCGTGTATAAGCCAGAAAGAGAGCTCTCACCAGAAGCCAACCTTGCTGGCATGTCTGGCATGCTCAGACTTCCAGTCTATAGTATTTTGTTATGGCAGCCCAGGCAGACTAACACACCATGAAATTTGGACTTTATTTAGTGGGCAGTAGAGTTCCTAACCCCCGCATTGCTCAAAGGAACTCAGTGTTGTTCAAGAGTCAACTATAGTATTGATAGGAGTTAGACAGTGGTCAAATGTGGTATGTAAGGGGGAAACAGGTGTCACATTTCTAGCTTGGGTGACTAGGTGAATGGTGATGCATTAATCAAGATATGGGAAGGTAAAATGGTTTATATCTGAATGGTAGTCTTAGAGATGGTTTTTATTTCTTTTTGCTCATCTGAATTTCCTATGTTTTTTACAATCACTATTACTTTTGGAATGAGAGTAAACAAAGGGTGGTTTTGTTTGTGCTTGGGGGTCAGATTTGGAATGCAAAATAAAGAAGACAAAGTTCCATGAGAAAAATGTTAAGTTTGGGTTATATTGAGTTTTGAAGTGCCTGTAGAAAATCTTGTTGAATGTGTCCAGCAGGCTGTTAGAAATACAAATCTATATGGAATTCAAAGACAGAGACTGGGATGTTGATTTTCAGAGTGGGTGTTTACTCTCTTTAGGGGTTAGAATATACTATCACAGAGTGCTGGCTTTGCATCAGGCTTGGAATGAAGTAGCACTGTTTTTAGGTGGCATGCATATGTTTGGAGAGGGGAAGGTGTTGAGGGGGATACTAGGAAACTTGCAGAAATGGAACTAACTGAGCACAGACTAAATGACCCACGGGAGGGACTCAACAACAGAGACAGAATTCAGAGACACTGTAAATTCTCACTCCAGTTCCAGGCTAGGTATTGAAAACCAAGAATAATCAGCTCAATGAAATGAGGCTGAAATTGTGGCATGGCTTTAGAGATACAAACAACAATGATGGGGAAGCTAAAAAGCTGTCACAGAAATAAGGTGGGAAGAATGGGAACTTGCCTGCACCTGAGAAGCAAGGATGACTAGGTACCTGACCTCTCGGGTGCAGCTCGGGAGTATCGAAAAAGGAATTTTAGGTATCAAAGTTATGTAGGGAGATAGCCTGGCTTCCCCATAGGCCTATTGGTAGCAGGAAGGGGGATGGGTGCAATAGATCAGTGGATTTCCACTTTCACCCATAGGTGTTTAACATCACACTCTCTAAAATCCAAAATTGAATCGGGCTGTGTTTGTTGATATTCTGCCAAATGGCCCATCAATTGTTCTGGGAGCAGGGACAAGCCTGCAGATAACTTGATACTTCTTTTGAGCTGCAATAGATACATAATATTTTGGTGCTCCTACTATAATGAATCTATATTGATAAGGGGACATTCTGTTGTGACTTTAAAAATAAGCCATTGTCTGTTTTTATTTTTCATTGTCACCTCCTCACTGGGATATGAGCCTTACTCCGTCTCTGAATCTCACTGAGAATGGGGTGAGAGTCAGGGATGGGATAGGAGTCCATCACCATCTGGCAGGCACAACCAGAAATCACGTTTATCACATGTATTCATCTCAGAAAGGACTATCAATCATTCTGAGCAAAGTGTCTGCACATCCTCTGAGAATTCACTTGTTTCTTGAATGGTGTGCTTCTCAAATCCTTGTTTCTCTCCTAAGGTTAAAACAGTCATATTCATCTACTTCTAATGAGTAAATAGATTTGGCTGCTTGATAATGGAATGGATTCTCTTTTCCATTTAAAATTCTAGAGGATGGACACTTTTTTTTTTTTTGTAGGCTTTCCAATTATGCTAACCTTATTTGATTGGTTATATATCAGACTGTGTGGCAGAGAGAAGGATATTTGAGCTGTATTACAATTCCTTATTATTACCTCCAGGCAGCACAGTAAACCAATTAAATTTCTAATAGTTCTCTGAGTAATATACATGTATTTATAGTTAATATCATAATATTTTTTCCATAATGATGGTAGGGGGATGAATACCCCCTCAAAAACTAATTTAATTGTGTAGACTTAATATATTTCTGGTTATGAAAGTTATATATATTTAAAATTTTAAATAATACCAAAATTAGTAGACTTGAAAATAAAAGTCCCCCATAATGAGAAAGACAGATAGATAGCTAGACAGAAATTAAGAGAGAGGTGTGAGGGGAGAGGGAGTTTGAGATGGGCTTAAGGTCAGGGATTAAATAAGGTTGAAAGATGTCTTACACATATTACTTAGTAATAAAATCAGTAATTTTACATTTTGATGATATCATTTTGAGGAAGTTTCATCAAATATTTTAATTACATGGTCCAGAATCCTTGAACTCAGAACTGGCAGAAACGTCTGAATCCATGCAAGCAGATTCACAGATTGACCGGAGAAAGTACAAGTATTTGAGGAATGGATAAAGGAAGAGGAGCTGAGAAGGATATCCAGAGACAGGGAAAGCCATAATAGTATTTACTGCTGTAGAGAAGTAAACCAGGATTTGGGTGCAGAAGGAACCTTTAGATTTGTTGACTAAGAAGTCTTTGGTGACTTTTGGAAGAGAGCAGCTTCAGAGGCATGGTGGGGACCAACAGTGGGTTGAAGAATGCTGAGAAGTGGATAGGAAGTGAGGAAGAGAAGGCAGCAAATATAGATTGTTCTTTGAGGAAGCTGAGCAGTGATGAGGAGATGGCTGTTGAGGAGGAGGCCAGATTTAAGGTTTTGGGTTTTTTTTTAGGATAGAAGAGACTTTAAGAATGCTTTTCTGTTGATGACAAGAACCCATTCATTTACTCATATAATATTTATTGAGGGCCTACATGTATCACTAGACTTAATGAACAAATCTTAAAGAAGTGGTCATGGTATGGGTCCCTAGGGGACTTTTAGAAATGGGTGGAGGCATTTTAGGTTACAGGATGTTATTGCCATTAATGACATTTAGTACTCACAGGCCAGGGATGCTCTAAATCCTGCAATAAGAGGGACAATCCTGAAAAATGAAAAGCTGTCCTGGATAAAATTAGAAAAAGAGAGACTGAAGACATGAGGGTGAGCACTCAGCAATATTCCACCCTATTTATTACTCCTTCCTTCAAGAAACACTTTTTCTCTTTTCTTTAATGACCTCACTCTCACCTAATTTTCCTCCAAAATCACTGGGCATTCTTCATCTCCTTTGGTCCCATATCACTGGCTCTTCTCCTGCCTGAAATTCTCCAGGTCTCTGAAAAAGATCATTTTTTTCTATTCTCTTTCCATTTAGACACATGGCTTTAAATATTATTTAGCCCTCTATTCTTGACCTCTCCCATGAGCTTCAGATTCATATAACCAACCACTTACTTGATATCTTCCACTTGTTTAATAGGCAACTCAAACCTAACATGTCCAAAACAGAACCCTTGTCTTCCCCAAACCTTTTTTTTTTTTAACTGATCTTCCTCATCCCAGGAAATGGCAACAACATTCACCCAATTGTGCAACCTAAAAACCCAAATCATTCCTCATTCTGTTTTGCTTTAAAGCCGTATGTCTTCTTGGCTCTACTTTCAAAATATATTCTCAGTCCATCTAATTGTCACTACCACAACTCCCATCATCTTTCAAACGACCATCATCTCTCACCTGGACCATTATGATCCTGTCTAGATTCAACTCCCTCCTTCCACTCTTGCTTCTTTGCAACCTTTCCACAGTGTTTAGATAGATCCTTTTAAAAAGTAAATCAGGTTGCATCACTTCTTTGCTTAGAATCCCCAATGGCTTCCTATTGCACTTGGAACAAAATCCAAACTCTTTATCTTGATCTATGAGGCCCTATATGATTTGATCCCTACCAATTTTTCAGTTTCATCTAATACCACATTTTCTTCCTTATTTGTTATCTTCTAGCCACCCTAGCCTTCTTTCTCTTCCTTCGATATGTCGAGTTATTTCCTGGTTCTTGCTGTTCATTCCAGTTGGAATGTTCTTCCTTCAGTTGATAATTTTACCTCCTGTTTCTTTCCTGTTTATTTACGTGAGTTAGACCTCTAGAACTATATTTCATAATAGTAGTAAATTTTGGTATTATTTCTTATTTCTCACTTATTTAGAATGTTTCTGGTGTTTCCACATCCAGTGTGATACTGATTTTTGGGTTGTTGTGTGTTAAGGAACTATTCATCTATTCTGATTTTATTAAGAGTTGTAAGCAGGAATAGATGGTAAATTTGATCAAATGCCTTTTTAACATTTGTGGAGATCATATAATATTTTTACTTTTGACCTATTGGTAAATTAAATTAAATTTCTCAATATTGAAACATCTTGGCATTAATTCACTAATTAATTTACTCAACAAATATTTATTGAGTGCCTACCATGTGCCAATTACTGTTCTAAGCACTGAGATACCGTAGTAATAAACAAAACACAAATACCACTACCCTTACAGAGCATGCCTTCTAGTGGGAGAGCTAGATAACAAAATAAATGCATAAATTTTATTGTACGTTGGAAGGCGATTAATGCTATGAAGGTGAAAAGAGCAAGGGGAAGTGATAGGGCAAGTACTAGTGTAGGTAGTGACTGCAATTTTAAATAGTGTGGTCAGGGAAGACCTCACTGAGAAGGCAATATTTATGCAAAGACTTGAAGGAGATGAGGAAGTGAGGCTAGGATGTTGAAAAGGTTATCTAAGTGGATATTTAAATCACCAATATTTAAGACAGCAGTTAATGTTAGAAATATCAATAGAGAACAAAGAACTATTCTTAGAGAAATTGGGGTGGGAGGTCTGACCCCGGAATTGGTAGATGGTTGCAACAAGAAGGAAAATTAGTGATATAACGTGAAGACATGAGGCTTATTTTAAAAAGCTGGAAAGAAGGGGCAGGCCCAGTGATATAAGGGGGTTGGGAGGGAAAAAAACAGGCATAAATTGAGAAGACTGTAAGGGAATCATGTCTTCATGGGAGATCTAGATTTCAGTTAAACGAAGAAGTTGCAGAGAATATTCAAAGACGCTTATGAGGTAAGGGATGTTGAACTGTGTATTCCAGAGGACCTAATGGAAGGGTTTCATGAGTTGGTAAGTGGTAAGAAATGGAACCAAAATAGGAAAAATGGAGACCAGATGGTAACTATTAGGTGATGAGGAAGGACTTGGAAATCTGAGGCTTCTTGTGTTTGTTGTCAAATAGAGATCAAAGTATAATGAATTTAGTTCTGGTAATCCCAAGATAGCTAATAGTGGTAAGGCTGCATTTGAGGATGAATGTGGGTGCCAATAGAAGTATGAAGGTTCTGTAAATGAGTGTTCTTACTGCAGAATGAGCTGAGCTTACTCTTGACTCCTATGAGAAGGGAGGAATCATGTTTCCATGATCTTATGAAACAGGCATGGCAATATAGTTCTGGAATGTTTCACAATGGTAACATTATAGAAAATATATTCATTAATTTAAAAAGATATCTATTGGTTTTGTGTTCTAGTTTTGGAGAACATATACTTCTATATTTTTATTCTTCAGAGGTAAATTTTTATGCAATTTGAAAGTAGGGGGATCCATCCCCTTTAATTTTTTTCATTTTCCTATAGAATATCATTGCTCATGAGTTTTATAAAATACTTATTATGGCTGCAATGGAAAAAAATCTCACATGTGTTTCTATAGTTAAACAATAGGAAATTAAATTACTGAAGCAATTCAGAATGAGACCTACCCAAACTTTTTCTGTTAATCAGAATTTCTTAATGTTGTTATGTTTCAAATGGAAACTCAAGTTGCATTAATTTCTTTGGTAAGAATCAGATATATTGAGGGTGGTTGCTCTATTCTGTCAAAAAAATTTTTTACAATATTTAGAACCCACAAATTAAGTAAGAATATCTTCCAAATCATCGGGCCAAATTTTTCTGTATATCTTTACCTTCACAAAAATTTCAGTAAATAGCATAGACTGGCCAAACTGCATACATAAGATATATTTCACTTACTCTTTTGTTCAGGTATTTAGGAAGTGACAGTTCAGGAGGAAACCTAGAATAGATGATCTCCATGGAACACTTGCTATTTGGCCTTCTCATTTCAATTTTCAAAAAACTTAGAATATGATCATAGGCACTTATCTGAGGAGCTAGGGAGCCTGTATTAATCACTTACAGACTATAGGAACAGAATCTCACTAGGAACCATCTTGTCATATAAATCTATCATAAGAACAAGGCAGTAAATTTAAAACTCAAAACGATAATCTCACATTAATGACTCCACCCTCAAAAGCTTTGGCATATTAAGCCAGCTCTGTTACAGCACATAGAGGAGAATAAATGAAGGAAAATGAAAACAATTTATAAGCATTTTGACCTACATTTACCTATCTCGAGGAAAGCTCCAAAGTGAATTCCTAGAGAGACTAAGTGAGTAGTTTCAACTGCTTGCCTGAAGACAGGCTGAAAGTAGAAGAAGGGATCTCACAAACTTTAAATTAGTGAACTCTTTTCCTGTTACTTTTATTCACAAGGCTAGAGGGCAGAAGTATGAACTGAAGTTAGTGATGGGTACTATGGTAGCTGGCCTTCAAGATGGCCCCCAATGATTCTCACCTCCTGATATTCTTCCCTTTGTGTAGTCCCCTCTCACACTGAACAGGACTGACTTGCATAACCAATAGGATATTAAAAAAATGAAATGTATAATTTCTGAGGCTACATTTTTAAAAAGGCATTGTTTTTGTCTTACACCATTGGATCATTCACTCTGGGAAGAAGACAGCTGTTGTGTTATAAGGACTCTCAGGGAGCCCTAAGTCCTAGGAAGTCCATGTGGTGAAGAACTGAGACTTCTTGCCAACAGCCATGTAAGCGAGCCATCTTGGATACAGATTCACTGGCCCCAGTGAAGCCTTCAGATGTCTGTAGCCAATATCTTGTCCACGACCTCACGATAGACCAAACCCAGTACTACCTAGCTAAGCCACTCCTGAATTCCTAACCAATGGAAAATATGTGAGATAATAAATACTTATTGTTGTTATGAGGTGCAAATGTAGGAGGGGAGCAAGTGAATTGGTTTTGGTTTTACAACAATAGATAACTAATAAACAGTAGCTAACTAATATGTGGCAGAACCAGAACTCAAGCCCAAGTGTGACCCCAAAGGTTAATCTCCCAAAAGGTTGAAATTTTCCCAGTGAACTTTTTAGCAGTTTTCCTTAGTTTACTTATTGAAATAATTTTTCTTTGAAATGAATTCAATTCAATTTACATCCCATGTAGAGAGAGGAACATCAGTCCTCTTGTTTGGTCAGTGACATGCTGTATTTACTAATATTGGACAAGTTAGGACTTGGGTACAATCAGTTCAAAGTCAATAATAACCATGTCTATTTTCCAGGTGTTCATTAAAACTATTTCTAAAGAAGTGTGATTCATGTTTCAGGAGGAGTTTTTCTGTTGATTCTTCATTGAATCTTCTATTTTATGAAATATTAACATGTACTATTCCACTTAATTTGTTCCTTCTCCTGTCCCTCCTGTGAAACCATTTTAGTACACAATTTTAATTTCCTCAAGAGGAAAACATTAGAGTTGTTTCTGAATTATCCTTAACTAGAGTTGCAAATGATTTTAAGAACCACTTGAAGTTCTACCTAAAAGTTGTATCTAAATTTCATGTAAGTCACAATTTTTTTCCTTACTCAAATGTCATTTCAGCCGTAGGGAGATAATCTTTTACCTTGAAAGATATAAACATTTCAGACTAAAGAAACAAATATTTTTATCTCTTAGCCCAGGTGAAATGAGTCATCCTGCAACTAAAGAACATCTCAACCCGACTATCAGACATGAATGTTATTACAGTAAAAATAGGGCTTTCTTGTCCAATAGACTGCTCATTTACCTCGAAGTAGAGCCCCTGTAACTACTTCTTTGAGAAATGTTCTATTTCTCTCCTTAAAAGCATTTCTAATTATGAAGATTTGAATTTTCAAAATATAAATTAGGAGGTAATTCTTTGTTTATTGAAAACATTAACCAAAGGATATATTTAGATAGTAGGACCTCCAGAGCTCTATTTACAAATACTTGTTTATACACAAGTTTTAGATAGTAAAATATAACTCACAGGCATGCATTGGTACACATACTTTATATTGCAAAAGCACTATTGCCTATTTTAAGCTTCTTATAAGGAATTCTAATTTTTCTCACTACTTATTTGATATGTAATTTCTTCAAAACCTGTTGCTTTTGTCCTTGCTATTCCAGTTCTGAAATCACCAGATGTCCAATATTTCAAGTCTTCTAGCTCATTTTACAGAACACTTCATAATTTACCTTAAACTTGGGTTGTTTTTCTTTGTTTATGGAAACTATATGCCATGAGAGAGAGAGAGAGAGAGATCCTCAACTTCTATCAAAAAGAGAATGAATTAAATTAGCATTAGAGATGAGACTTTGTAGTGTGGTAAAATACACATAGTAAAATTTACCATTAGTGACATTTAGTATGCTTATAATGCTGTGCGATCATTGCCACTATCTAATTCCAGAACATCTTAATCAACCCAAAAATGTAACCGAACTCAAGTCTGGCTGCTTGTTGCTCAAAAGCCACTACTTGAGAGGCAAATGTTGGTAGAAAGGAAAGGTTGCTTTATTTGAGAGGCCAGCAACCCAGGGAGAAGGCAGAATCATATCCAAAGGCTAACTCCGCCCCCACCCCCCGCCAATCAGGGGGCAAGAGATTTTAAAGGGGAGTTTCAGGGTGTGTAGGCAGAGGGAGGACACTACATGTAGAACAGCATGGTCAGCTCTGATAGTCATCTTGAAATTGGTCATGCAGTGGTCTGATCAGCATCATCTTGATTGATTTAAGTACAGTTAATCTTCAACTCCAGGGTCGGTTTGTTCCCATTTCTTTGAGGCCAGTTATTGGAATTGTGGCAGCTTATGTCCTGGCTATGGTCTGGTCATCATGTAGTTAACTTCTTCCACCTGATGGGGGCTTCAGTATCTAGAAACAGCTCAAAAGATATGGCTTAGGATATTATCTATAGTCCTTGAGGAGGAACTAGAGGTCCTTGACTTTGCTTGATAACTAAACTAGTATTTTTTGTCCTGTTTGACTGTTTTTCTTTTCTTTTTGCATTTCCTCACTTTTCTGATTATTTATTCTTTGACAAGTTTTTCTATAGACAAAAGGCAGGCGGAGGACATGGCAGCATCTGTCCTGGGAAAGCCCAATAGGGTCCTGCTCTATTTCAAGAGGAAATCCAAATTCATTAAGCAGTCAATCCCCTTTTCTTCCTCTCCAGCCCCTCTAGTAACCACCAGTCTGCTTTCAGTCTCTGTAGATTTGCCTATTTTGAATATTTCATGTAACAGAATCCCACAATATGTGGCTTTTTGTGCCTGGCTTCTCTTGCTTAGCATAATGTTTTCAAGGGTCATTCATGTAATAGTACTTCATTCCTTTTTATGACTGAGTAATATTCCATGGTAGGGATAGACTACTTTTTTTTATTGAGTTACAGTCAGTTTACAATGTTGTGTCAATTTTGAGCACAATTTTTCAATTATACATGAACATACATATATTCACTGTTGCATTCTTTTTTCACTGTGAGGTACCACACGATCTTGTATATATTTCCCTGTGCTATACAGTATAATCTTGTTTATCTATTCTACATATGCCTGTCAGTATCTACAGATTTTGAATTCCCATTCTGTCCCTTCCCACCACCCTCCCCTCTGGCAACCACAAGTTTGTATTCTATGTTTATGAGTCTGTTTCTGTTTTGTATTTATATTCATTTGTCTCTTTCTTTCTTTCTCTTTCTTTCTTTCTTTCTTTCTTTCTTTCTTTCTTTCTTTCTTTCTTAGATTCCACATATGAGTGATCTTGTATGGTATTTTTCTTTCTCCCTCTGGCTTACTTCACTTAGAATGACATTCTCCAGGGACATCCATGTTGCTGCAAATGGCGTTATGTTGTTATTTTTTATGGCTGAATATTATTCCATTGTATAAATATACCACAACTTCTTTATCCAGTGATCTGTCGATGGACATTTAGGCTGTTTCCATGTCTTGGCTATTGTGAATAGTGCTGCTATGAACATTGGGGTGCAGGTGTCTTTTTGAAGTAGGGTTCCTTCTGGATATATGCCCAGGAGCAGGATGACTGGGTCATGTGGTAAGTCTATTCCTAGACTACATTTTGTTTGTCCATTCATCAGTTGATGCACATTTGGGTTGTTTGTGCCTTTTGGCTATTGTAATAATGCAGTCATAAACAAAAACACTGTGTACATATTTTTGTTTGAACCTCTATTTTTAATATGCTTGTGTGTGTATATATATATTCATACACTCAGGAGTAGAATTGCTGGGCCATGTGGTAATTGAGGTGAGGCAGTTTTAAGTGAAATATAACTAAATCAATAAGTAGTTTCATTTTTGTGCAGGGCTCATATTGTTATTTCTCTTTTGTTATGTTAACAACTTTTCTGGACTGCTACATTTCTGTACAAAATGTGGTATGAGAGTTTATACCAGGAGCCTACAAGATGATATCACCAACCCACACTCAACATGAGAACTAACCATGTTTTATACAAAGTGCCCACTGATTTAAGGCAGTTGAAGGTCTCCAACTCTTCAGGGGCAATGGTATGCACCTTCAAGTAATGAAGATTATAGACATGTCACCGAATTGTTTCTATAATAGTTTTGGAGACACATAGATCGTAGTCATGTTACAGACAGTTGCCTTGAGTCACTCACTAAACTTCTCTGTATCTCATTTCCTCCATCTGTAAAATGCAGGTAATAATCACTGCTTCTCAAGATTGTTATGAGAAAAGAGCATGGCCTGGCACATAGTTGGCACTTAATAAATATTAGTTCTCATTCCCCCATATTATCTTACACTCTTCAAATTAACTGTTCTTCGAGACAACAGTATTTTTCTTCTCGTTTTGTCTTTCAGGTTAAAATTAAGCTGCCAAATACAAGCCCTTCTGAAATTAAAATCGATATTCAGGAAATGATCCTCGACCTCCGTACTCCTAATAAGTGAGTAAAACTTAGAACTAGAATAATGAATATTATAATATTCATTAATCTTTCATCAATATCCTTTTTAAATGTGTACATAGTTATTTTGCATCACTGCTAAAGTCTGAAGAAAAGTGAAAAAGTCAGTTAATTATTCAGAGGTTTGATCTGTAATATAAACATAAATATATCTGTAAATTCCTAGATTTTTTTCTACTTTGTATGCATACATTTGGAGTAGGTTGATACTACCAAAACATAATCCTTGACATTCAGATATAGTTTGCTTATCTGGCAGGAAAAATAATTAAAGATGAAAATCTCTTCAGTTTTAAGTTTTGCATGTGTGTTTTTTTTCTTGTATAATGATGGCATAAGAGAAACAGTATCTTTAAGCTTTCTGGATACTATGGGGCTCTAAGGTTAAATTTGATTATATTCATCTAAAAATCAACAAAAAGTATTGTCATCAATTACTTAAAAATTCTAACAGCCAGTGTATCACTAGATCCTCAAATTGTGTGAATACATTTAAAAATAATGCAGATGATAATGGAACAATTCAATTAAACATTTTGATATTTTCAAAAGAGTTTTGTCATTACACAAGTTCAAATCATCTTCCCAAAACACAATACATATGGTAAAATTCTGATAAAAATGTTTATCCTGAAACCTGGATAAATCAGTCCTGTCTTTCAAAACTAACTCTATAAGGAAGGAATAGATGGAGCTTGGCATGTGCTAGATAAAATATCTAAATATCTCACTGCTTTGTTCACTTTTCATCTGGATGTATAACAGTGAGCACACTGGTTGATTGCAGTGGTTCTTTCTCTGTAACTCATAAACATTTCAAACGGGGTGTGGGAGCAGTCAGCTGCTGGCACATTCTCTTCCTTCCATTATCAGTACCTGTAATTCTCCTTTGTTGGTCGTAGGGCTTCAAGAAAAAAAAATTAGATCTCTGGAACAAAAGACTTCTATGTGTAAACAACCCAACATACACACATAGCTTAACGTTGATTTCTACAGTAGATGCGTTTAACCCAATATGACCTACCGATGAATATATATCAAATATTTTTAATTACTTAATGTGATTTCAAAATGTGATTTGCAGGAAAAAAATTGTCTCATGTTATAAAAATTACATTCTTTATTCCTACCATTCACTTCAAGGAGGATTGTAATGTTTTCATTACACGTTATTTATGTATTTACTCTCCCACACAACCTTTGCAAGGAAAGTTGGTTAAACGTACAGTCAATCTTCCATGATATTTGTGCGCTTGTTAAAAGCACACACGTATCTACACACCATGGAGTTAATTTCCGTTTCCCTAGCAGTTCTCACTGTCTCCATCAATCTTTAGGCAGCTGCTCTGGCTATGCTGTCATTCCAGATATCTATCAAAGCCCACTAAATGAAAGACTCATACAGAGATACTTTTCCATGTAGAATGTGGGCTACACTAGGTCATTTGGATCTTACTACACTTATACATTAAATGCTCAGTGCAGAAAGGTAATGTCTCTTAAGGAAAAAATTCATTAATTAAGACAGAACGTAGAATTAAGATTTTTTTTTATCACTTTTCCTAAATACTTAAACATTCTTTGGAAGCATACTGTTTTCTGAAATCGTATTACTGGAAATGTGTCTTGTTTTTGAGTCTACTGATATTCACATTTACTTTCCTTAGTTTCTAACTTTGACACCCTGTAACACTATGTTAACTGGCTCCCAGAAAGATAAAAGAATACATTCTGTTCATGTATCTGTAATGGAAAACAGATAAACTTATTTTTACTGAACTGACTAGTAATATCAGTCTGTTGATAGTCAATTGCATTAAAATTATAAATAAAACCTAGTTTTTAGCATTATACAACCAGAATAAACAAAGCAGTTTACTGAATTCTTCATTTTTTAAAACTGGTTGTTTTGGCATATAGATTCCCAACATGGAATAGATAGAAAGGAGGAAAGAAAGGGGAAATTGTGTAATGTCCCAGAATCTCCTGATTTGTCTTCCTATAAGGTTTCATTATTTTTTAGGTGAATTCTAAGAATATCATAAATGAATTCCTTGAGTGTGATTTAAAAAAACACATTCTAAAGATAAATATGAATTAATTTTTGGTTGAGTGTTTCTTTAGATTATTCTCACCTTTGCTTGTGCTCCTCTGATTTAGATTGAGAGTTGGCTGATGTTAAAAGACATCGATACCTTAAAAAAAGTTTTCTAAGTGAAATAGTGAATTGCAGCTCACTAGGTATTTCTGCACTTCCTTTGAAAACAGTTATGTCTCCAATAAGAAACCTTAAAAAGTTCATGTCTGTTTTTAGCCCAAATATGTAAATCAAAGAATTTATTAACTACATTAAATAAAAAGTGCATTATGGAATATGCACAGAACAAGGTTGTCCTTTATTTAAATCTATTCCAAGTAACATCAAATTGAATTCTCTAATATAAACGTAGACATATAAGTCTCTAAACTAGAGTTCACTCTATAGATAATTGTTTTGTTTTTACTGTCATATAGTATTGTTTGCATTTAAATAATTTCTAATGAAAATTAACACTGAATAAACATTTTACCAGTGATTAAACTGGTAGCTTCTTAAAAAGCAAATATATTTTCAAAGTAAAAGCAGAGGGATTGGATTTAAATGTTCATTCATATTTTATTATAGTACTAATCTATACTGATTATTGAAATATCATTCATGATGATCTATTTGCTTTTTATTCATTTATTCATTCACTCAATAAACACTTATGAAGTCTTCTGCTAGACACAGGGAGGGGACACCAGTATAAAATACAGTCCTGTTCTTCAGTAAATTGTACATGGTTAAGTATTTGTAGAATTTTATTTTGTTTAAAATATAAATCTCACTTCAGATATCAGACCATAAAACAGACTAGACAAAAGTACTTCCCTTCTTCTAAGAGCACAATTTATACTCAAAATTTTAGTATGTGAAGCCACACAACTAACGACTGGACAAAAACACAGGTATAGATGGATCATTCCAGTGGCCACTGTCTCTTTTGAATTTATTTTTCTCTGGACAGAGAAATACACATTATCATTGGAACTCCTTCTTCAGCTGATTATAGTTGTCTTTTAGTGCTATGAAGCTACCACCACTGAGTTTTGCTTTATTTTAAAAGTGAATATATTATCATTTGTAGACTAAGAGATAAAGCAAATCCAACTCTAGCACAATCTATATTGTAAACAGCGTTAAAAAGATGGACTCTAAATATTTTTTGCAGCCGCTTTTTTTGAGATGCCAAATATTACAGGCTATATTAAAATACAATGCAATTTAATTATTTCAAGTGGATGGAGCTGTTTCTCCTACCTCAAATATCTAGAATGAGACAAGAGTAACAACAAATTTCTACTTTAGGTTCCAGAGATATGTGATAAATACTTTCCATGAGCCCAGTTTCCTGAACTTAGGTCTTTGCAAGTGAGTGAAGAGGAAATTGATTTTCAAGGGTTTCATTTTCAAATACTAGTCCTTTGTACAGGTATTCAATAAGTATCCCTAAAAATTACCACATTCCTTTACTGATTTGGATCTTACACCTTCTAAAAGAGCTTTTCTGTCCACTTTTTGTAGAGATACTCAAACCTTCTCCACTGAGAATGTGAGGTAACAAGTGTTTCATGTATTTAATTTTCTTCAGATACCAGCATGTGCCAACCCCATACATAATTCAGATTCATACCACTATGACAGAATTATGGATGTCTCATCCCAGCCATTCATCTAAAGCATACAGCTATCTAGTAACTGACCCATAAACTGCAAAATACACTCAGGATTCTCTCACAGGGAATTTTTGTCAATGTATAGTAGAAAGAACCAGAAGGAAGCAGAGAAAAGCACTTTCATTGATCTGGTATTGAAATCATTCCAGGCCTGAGTTTCAATAACTACACCCGTAGTAGAGACTCAGCCCAAAGTTGTGTTACCAGAATTATCATAGAATCATTCCAATTTTCAGATTTCTATCAGTCAGCCACATTCCATCTACACATAAATATGACTGGCAACAGACCTATCCAACTGGTTTAAGGTTGCAGTGGTTGTGGTTCTATACCTATAACCCTAGCCTGAGACTATGTTTATATAATGCAAAATGAGGCCAATTTAGAAAAAAAGAGGAGTCATCAAAACCACTGCTTGGATTTTTAAGGCCAAAAAACCAGTATACTCTTTGTGTTATTTAGGCATAGTTTTGATCCAGTAGTCATACTGTCTAAATAGTTTTTTGGTTCCTAATAATATTCTACTGGTATATATTGCTTCCCATTGCCTTATTAAAAGTGACATCTTCTTGATATCACTGATTCTAGGTTTTTATTTTGTTTTGTTTTGTTTTGTTTTAGGAAACTGTTGCTAACCCTTCCCCATCCTGTGGAATGCAACAGTGCCAAAGCTTGCTATATCCTTGAAAGTGAGACTCTCGAAGTTACCGTGACTATGAAACGAGAGTTGGATTTTCTTAATTTCTTCTGAAACTGCATGGATAAGGAGGAAACTTGGTAAAACAGCACTGATTAAAAAAACTGAAAACTGAAAAAATTGCTTAATGGTTTCAATCTTCTCTGTATTATTCTGATATATTTCAGAAAGGGCCTATCAATTCTAGTGATATTGTGATCATTTACAGTCATTTCTTTTACTCTAGCAAGAAATATTGTTTTCTCATACTAATAAGCTATTTCATTTTTATAGTGATCACTGGATAGAATTTACAGGTTAACCAATTAGATTACTACATGGTCAATTAAATAACTGAAATATGACCGTGAAATAGTTGGTCCACTTGTTTCAGTGGTCTAAAGAAATTAAGCCAATTGATTATAACATGATACAATCAGTTGCATAGCAATTGGTCATTATTATCACCAGAAAAGTTTATTCAGTTTCCTTTTTTGTTGTTGATTTAATCAAATGATTTTGACTGTTCTCTGTTTAGGCTCTCACTATTGTTATAGAATATATAAATAACAAAGGATTATAAATAGTCTGATGCACCATACTAACGACATGTTTTGCTTGAATAAGAAATACTCTTGAGCACACAGTGTTATTTGGCTTCCTCAGTCCTGCTTTCAGTGTTTGGATCTATTTAGGTTAAAAATATTTTTCCTTTTGTGCATTAATAATTATTAACAATGCCTTTGTGAGTACTGTGTTTATATTTAGTAATTGAATTCCTTGACATTTAAAAGGAATATAAAGAAAAGTGTGGTGCATTTACAAATCCTGTTTTCTCTCATTTCCTATATTTATTCTTAATTAGACATACTTAGTTTTATGAATTATGCCAATGTATCCTGCCTCTTCTGTACTGTATTGAGTAAGTTTATTTTAGAATTATTTATGAATAAATTATATTTAAAAACTTGTGTGACTTGGTCTCACGTATCATTGTAGAACTCTGGACTTACCTGGGAGTAAATTTTGAAAAGAGATGAATAACTGAAAGATGTTTATTGCTCCTATGTGAACTCTTAAGGGACTAAATGTTCAAACATATTTTCTAGATTTAACTATGCAGACAACAGCCAAGCATCTAGTTTGTGACTATATAGAATAGAAGGAAAAGACTGAGATTTTGGAAAAAGTGATTGTGTTAAAACACCAAGCTCTTGTAGAGAATTTGACTTTGAAATTACCAAAATGACTTTCTTCTTTGAGGGCAAGAGTTGCGGGTGAGATTAACTGAAAGGAAGTTAGTGTCTGTGAGTTTAAGTCCGTGGTGTTACAGGATCAAAAGAGTGTCCTGCTTTGCTTTCTTAATATCTTTTTAAAAGGCCATATTTTAAGAATTTCAAGTTACACCCTAAACTGTAAACTCTAGAGCAAGCATGACCGGTTACTAATATTTTTCTTCCCTAGAAAGCAACAGTGAGTCAGTGAAAAATATGTCTCTTTTTCCTATATATTGGCCCTAATTACAGAGACCATCATTAGTCAAGCTGACTGAATGTGTACAAGTTGTCCCTGGAAGAGAGCATAGAGCATATCCAAGCCCACTTGAATTGGGCTTTGGTTATGTGGCACTGTATTAATGTAACAGAGCTTTAAGACAATGAAATGTGATCCAGTAATTTATACCCATCTACAAATCATCCTACTTCACTGTCCTTGGCCTCAGAAGTAACAACTTTGTTGTTGTTTTGTTTTTAAGCTAATTCACAGGACTTTCTTTCTTTAAAGAGGAATTGTCCACTAAAGCAAATGGAGAAAAAGAGAATGCAAAAGGAAATTTGTCTTCTCAGAATTTTTCCATGAATCTGAGCATTACCAGGAGAACTGGGAGTTAAAACCGCCACTGTGGCATATCACTAGCCTTCTCCTTCAGGAACTTCTTTACCTCACTTTTTGGTTCTATAACCCCTAGTAGCATTTGTGAGGATTCAGTCACTCATTTATGCATTCTTTCAACAAATATCCACTGAGCATTTACCACATTCCTAGCACTATGTTATGTATTGGGGATATAGCAATGAGCCAACTGGATGTGGTCCCTGTCCTTGTGGAGCAAGTAGTTTAGTGGTGGAGACCAACAATAACCAAATAAACACATAAACATAGATTTTCAAGTTTATTGTTACTATGAAGGAAAAGAATGGGTGCTTTGAGACTATCAGAGAACCCAAACCCAGTCTGGGGAGGGAGAGCAGAAAAGGTTTCCCTAAAGATTTTGTACTTCAGCTGAAACATGGAGAATACTAGGACTTAGCCAGGCAAAGAGAGTGTTAGGGGAAGGAGGGCAGTGGGGCTTCTAGGTGCAAGGCATAGCAAATGTGAAGACCCATGAGAGAAAGAATTTAGAGAGTAGAGTTCAAGGAAATGAAAGCCAGTGTGGTTGGAACAGAGTGAATCTGGCAAGTGTGCCTGGAGGTAAGATTGGAAATGTAAGCTGGAGCAATGTCATGTAGAACCTTGCAGGCTAAGTTTAGGAATTTGAATTTTATTCTAAGTGCTTTGAGAAGAGAATGTATGAGGAGGCAAGAATGGAAATGGGAGGCCAGTTAGGCTATTGACTAGCCCAGGCAACTTATTTTTCTGCACATTATCCTAAGTAAAATTCATTGTTGAATTTTTTCTAATTAGAAAAAAAAACATGCTCACATGCTCCAAGCAGGAAACTTTAATAATACAGAAAAATTCTTTAAAAATAAAGCAAAGTTTAAAATCAACTGTAAGCCAACAAACCATAAATAACCACTCTTAACCATTCTGAGTGCCTCTTTCCAAAGTTTTTTTTTCAATGTATAACATAGATCTTTTTTTTTTCCCAAATGGGATGATATCGTGCAAACTGGTTTTATAACCTTTCTTTTAATTTCCAAGTATATTCTTTTTTATCTTTTTGTTTCTGGGAATTCTAATTTTATTGCATTGTGATAAAATAATGTGATAAATGATTGATGTGTATTTTTAAAGAATAAGTATTCTGTAATTATTTGATACAGAATTATGTATTATATATATAAACTCAAGTATTTTTTATTTTGTTGTTCAGATCTTCCACATTCTTGTTAATTTTTGGCCCACTTTCTCTACCAACATGAAGAGGTGTATTAAAATTTACCACCGAAGATAGATTTGTTGGTATCTCCTTGTAATTCTGTCAATTTTTTCTTTATACATTTTAAGGTAATACATTTAGGTGCAGACAGATTTTAAATTGTTCTTCTTTCTGAGGGATTATTCCTTTTATCACTGTTCTGTGACACTCTTTATCCCGAATAATATTTGTTGCTTTAAAGTATGTTTTGCTTAACAATAACATAGCTACATCAACTTTGGTTAGTATTTGCCTGGCATGTCTTTTTCCATCACTTTCCATGCTTTTATGTTTTAGGTATGACTTTTATGAACAGAATGTAGATAAATTTTAGGCTTTTAAATGCCACAAAAATTCTGTCTTTAAACTCACAAGTTTTAGTCTAGTTACAGTTATTGTGATTAATGATACACATGGATTTATTTACATCACCTTATCATGCAATTTCTCTCTTATTCTGCTTTTTTATATGCTTTTATTCCTCCTTTCTTGCCTCTTTTTCTATTAGTTAGTTTTCAAAATTCTTTTTTCCTCTGACTGGTTTGGAAGTTATATATACTTTTTTTTCTTCAAATGTCTAAAGTTTCTCAATAATTCTACCTTCCCTTAAAGTTTAGGGATTGCTTTAGTAATTGCTTCCCTTAAAGCAATTCAAAGACATAGGAAGTTTTAACCAAACCATGTCCCTCCAACTTTGTTTTCATACCCCTAAATTATTCATCATCCTTATTATTGTTTTTTTTTTTTTACAACCAATGCTTATTTAGATCTACCTACATGTTTACCAGTTCTTCACTCACCATTCCTTTTTCCACATCAGTGTTTCCTTTTGAAGTACATACTTCAGTATTTTTTTCAGCAAGGGTTTGTGAGTTCTTGATTCTCTGAGTTCATTTCTGGAAATGTTTTTATTGCCCTCACTCTTGAATAACAATTTAGCTGCGTTTAGAAATGTAGGTTGACAGATATTTTCCCTCAGAACTTTGAAGAACTTTAACCTGTGTTCTGGCCTATATTTTGTAATTTAAAAGTCTGCTGTCTGTCTCATTGCTGTTCTTTTGGAGGTAATCTATCTTTTCTCTCTGGTAGTTTTAAATATTTTTCTCTTTGTTTTTGGTGTTGTGCAGTTTGATTATAATGTGTCTGAATATAGATTTTATTATATTTATTTTACTTGGCAACTTTTCTTAAATCTTTCATCAGTCCTGGAAAATCCTCAGCCGTTATGTCCTCGAATATTTTCTTTCTCCCATTCTCTCTATTTTCCTTCTGAAATTCCTCTTAGATTAAGGTGGAACCTTTCATTCTATCGTCCATGTTTTTTTTTAAACATTTTTTATTGATTTATAATCATTTTACAATGTTGTGTCAAATTCCAGTGTTCAGCACAATTTTTCAGTTATTCATGGACATATACACACTCATTGTCACATTTTTTTCTCTGTGAGTTATCATAACATTTTGTGTATATTTCCCTGTGCTATACAGTGTAGTCTATTCTACAATTTTGAAATCCCAGTCTATCCCTTCCCACCCTCCACCCCCCTGGTAACCGCAAGTCTGTATTCTCTGTCTGTGAGTTTATTTCTGTCCTTTATTTATGCTTTGTTTTTGTTTGTTTGTTTTTGTTTTTGTTTTTTAGATTCCACATATGAGCGATCTCATATGGTATTTTTCTTTCTCTTTCTGGCTTACTTCACTTAGAATGACATTCTCCAGGAGCATCCATGTTGTTGCAAATGGCATTATGTTGTCAGTTTTTATGGCTGAGTAGTATTCCATTGTATAAATATACCACATCTTCTTTATCCAGTCACCTGTTGATGGACATTTAGGCTGTTTCCATGTTTTGGCTATTGTAAATAGTGCTGCTATGAACATTGGGGTGCAGGTGTCATCCTGAAGTAGATTTCCTTCTGGTCGTCCATGTTTTTTAGCTTCTTTGTCATATTTTCCATCTCTATTTTTTTTTTTTAAACTGAAAATTTTTCTCAAATCTATTCCCCGGCTCAGTGATTCATAGGATTCTAATCTTGCTGGTAATTGTGTCCATTGACTCAATTGGTAGGCCATTTATTCGTATAGGTTTTAAATTTTTTATTGCAATATCTTCTTTATTGGTACTTTAAAAAATTCTATGAAAAATTCTTGCAGTCTGTGTTGTGGGAGCAGCCCTTCAAAGCAGTTTTACCTTTGCTTCTACCAAGACCTCAGGGTAAAGTTTCCCTGGTCATGCAGGTAGTATAAATTAAAACCCAAAGCTCACAAGAGTTCCAGGCCTGTGCTTTAAATTCTCAGGGGAACTTCTTCCTTCCATCTTTGACTTAGATAGCAATAGATAAGCTTCCTTGTTGCTTCCTTACGTTGAAGATGCAGATTTTTTCCCCTACTCCAACCTTTTATGGAGAATGCAGTCCTTCCAGGGGAACTTTATGGTGGGATCCTTGGGCCCAAGACCTCTTCTCCTATCCCTGTGGTTCTAAAAAGTTGATGTTCCCTTCCCAGGGCAACCACAACTCTCCCTCACAAGATTACAACTTTGATTTCCCATTTCCCCTTCATTTCTGGCATCTAGGAATTTTCCCTTTATTTCTTATGAACTGAGTTATGCAATTTAAAAATATTTGTATATTTTCTCTTGAGCTATAAAGGTTTGAATCAAAAAGGATTTTCAGTTAATTTAGTTGGCCATGTTGCCAAAAATGGCCAGGCAGCTTTCTTAATTTAGCAAAATATTTTAATATCTTCCCAGACTATCAGAATGCTTGTACTAGTGTATACTTCCCCCAACAATATATGAGTACCCATTTCTCTGCAGTCTAAGAAAGCCTGAATATTGTCATGCCTTTTCATTTCCAGTTTAATAAGGAAAAATAGCATCATGTCATTTTTGCAAATTCCCTTCTTTGACATTGTTTTGTATTGGTTTCTGCCTATGGATAGTGAAGCTATCAGCTAGGAATGCCTGGGGCACTCACCCGGGCCTATGAGGAGTACTACCTGTGAAAAGCCTCCACAGACGTTTCCCCAACTGGAGCCAATGTTGTGGGTAGACTGGCCCTTGTGGTTCTTATTACAGTTATAAGACACACTTCTGCAACAACCATAAAGGAACTTTGAAAAAACAAAATATGTTACTTACAGGTTTTAGACGGTACATGGCATGCCTGAGGGCCACACAGAGAGATCACAGGTAAAAAGAGAGTGTGTACCTGGGGTTCTGCCTTTCTTGGGTTCAAGGGTGAAGTGCCCAGGGTTTCCCCAAATTTGGTCTTCATTGGTGAATTTAAAACATGAGAGCAGGAATTAAAGCACTAGAAGGGAAAAGTAAGCAGTCAGTTATCTAGGTCATCCAGGGCTTTCTAAAGGGGGAACTTCACAGGCTTCACAGGTGGGGCAGCCTGGCTCTTTATCTACTTGTGTATCTGGCAATGTGTTTATTAAAGATGGTTGTCTTTGAAATGGATTCCTTAGCAATCAAAAGCTAATTGTCGGACATTTACACTACAGACATACTAGTGAGGTTGAACAATTTTTCATACATTTATTGGCCACTTATGTTCTTGTTTTGAGGACTGTTTTTTCTGTTGATCATTTTTCTATTAGAATATTTGACTTTTTCTTATTGATTTGTAAAACTTTTTATAAAGAATATAAAATTTGGTTATTTTTAATATATTTTATAAGTGTTTCCCTCAAAATGTTCTTTACCTTTTAATTTTGTTTATCATATTTTAATAGAAAGTTTTTATTGTTATGTAGTATATTTATAAACAGAGTATCCACTTATTTTTATTTTGGTGGTTTTAAGATTTCATCTGCTTTTAAACTATATCCATCTGAAATTTATTTTAGAACAATTACTTGTTAGCCTCCTAATACTAGATTTGAGCGTTATAAAATATATTTAAAACATTCACTGTCGCACTCTGGCTTCTCCAATTTAATTCTACCATGAAATCATCCATAAATTATGCTGTTAGAAAAGCAGTTGATGATTTGTAATATATTACAAAGTAACACAATTTGAGTGCAATGCACTTTTAGTCAACTCTTCTGACAAGATAATTTTTAAATGTTTCTATTTGACTTTAAAATACATTCACATGTGTATGAATAGGTCTTACACTGAATTTATACTAGTACAAATTTAAGAAGCCTCATTATAAGCACACAACTAGACAGGTGCTGGAAAGCAACCTGTTTTACTCATCCTGCCTACCTATTTATTGTTTTGTTTGTTTCATACTCCATGCAGAAAAGGACAGTATCACCTTTCAACCTAAGCAGTGTTTTTATCTAACTATACTATCTGAATATTTCCACACTCAGGAGTGGTGGAGGGGTTGAACAGATAGGTAGTAAG
Organism: Camelus ferus; assembly: GCF_009834535.1. Lineage (NCBI taxonomy): Eukaryota > Metazoa > Chordata > Mammalia > Artiodactyla > Camelidae > Camelus > Camelus ferus. Next base: position 69,374,796 of record NC_045732.1, on the reverse strand, counting down.
GGCAAAGATAGTTTTTTTGTTTGTTTGTTTACAATCTTTACCTTGTGGATAACTCAGAGTACAGGAAACAGCAAGGCCAAGGTTAACGTGGAATCTTTATGCAAATAAGAAAAACTCCCCAGCCCCATGCAGCCCAATGCATTGATAAAAAGGCCTCCCAAAAGTACTCTCCACAAAAAGACCAATAACAAAAAGGCACACTCCCCAGAAGCCATTTGGGAAGAGGCACTGTGTAGGCATCCTGAATTTTGGGCTCAACTTGTTCCTTCTTACTCAATGCCTTTGGCCCTAGACAACTTCAGACAGTCTTTCTTCCTCAGCATCCACCATTTTTTCCCCCTTTACCATCCTTGCTGAGCTATATACTTTAAATATTCAGTTGAGGAATCTGAATAAGGTCTATAGTTTAGTTAACATTATTGTACCAATGTTAATTTCTCAGTTTTGATCATTGTACTATGGCAATGCAAGATATTTACATTAGGGGAAGCTGGGTAAAACATGAAAACTATACTTTTTTTACTTTTTAAAATTGAAATATAGTCAGTTTACATGTCAATTTCTGGTATACAGCATAATGTTTGTCATACATATATTTGTCTTCATATCCTTTTTCATTATAGGTTACTACAAGATATTGAATATAGTTCCCTGTGCTGTACAGTATAAACTTGTTTATCTGTTTCATATATAGTAGTAGTATCTGCAAATATTGAACTCCCAGTTTTTCCCTTCCCAAAACCTTTCCCCCATAACCATAAGTTTGTTTTCTATGTCTGTGAATCTGTTTCTGTTTTGTAGATAAGATCATTTTCTTTTTTCTTTTCTTTTTTTTTTTTAGATTCCATATAGAAGTGATATCATATGGTATTTTTCTTTCTCTTTTTGGCTTACTTCTTAAAATGACAATCCCCAGGTCCATCCATGTTACTGCAAATGGCATTATTTTATTCTTTTTTATGGCTGAGTAATATCCCACTGTATAAATATACTATAGCTTCTTTATCCAGTCATTTGTAGATGGACATTTAGGTTGTTTCCATGTCTTGGCTATTGTATAGAGTGCTGCTATGAACATTGGGATGTATGTATTTTTAAAAATTTCTCTGTATAATTTCTGTGTTTCTTATGAGTCTAAAATTATTTCAAAATAAAAAGTTTGTTTAAAAAAGTCAATAGGAGAAAAAGTCAGCTACAGAATTATAATCATAGTATCACTGATCTGTCTGCCTTTGCAGCTTGGGACTTTCTTTATTTTTGCCATTCTAATCTGTAGAGTGTTTCAAGTTTTTTTGAATATACTCCACCAAGCAGGGAATCTATCTGTAGATAATAACTAGTTTTATTTCACAAATACACCCTGTTCAACAAAAAGATATAAAGAAACAATGAGCTCAATCTCAATTCCAATAAGGTTGACAAGTGAACTTCTTTGCTAGATGCTGTAGAGGTGGTGTATAGAAGTACACAGTGAAAAAAATCTACAGTTTGGAAAATATGAGTAGCATATGATACAAAAGCAAACAAATAACATATGTGTTAAATTGTAGGATTTTAGCAAAAATGATAGCATAAGCACCCCTGAAAAGCCTCTTTTCCATAAAAGCAATGATAAAACTAGCAAAAAACTTAAGAATTTACTTTCTAAGAACTCTGGAAATTAACCAAAAGCTTGCAACAATCCAGGGAATGTTTATTTAAGAAAAATGGCTGAATCTGAGTAAAAATAGCAAGATTTTTGGCATTTTAACTTACCCTATTCCCACCTCTACCTTCTCTCCAGCTCTGCAGTGACTTTGAAAATCAATAGGCCCCAATCATGGTGAAAACAAGCAGCCTAAAAACCATTGGAGGAAGCAAAATGAGGTTGGAGTTTGTGGTGGTTAATTTTATGTGTCAACTTGACTGGATGGCAGAGTGTCCAGATATTTCACTAAGCATTATTTCTGGATGTGTCTTTGAGGGTGTTTCTGGATGAAGAACTCAGTAAAGCAGTTAGCCCTCCCCAGTGTGGATGGGCATCATCCAACTTATCTAGGGCATAAATAGAACAAAAAAGTGAAGGAAGGAAGAATTCGCCCCTTCTTTCCTGATTGCTTGAGCTGAAACAACAATCTTTTTTGCCTTCTATGTTCCTGTGGTTCTCAGGCCTTCAGACCCAGACTGGAATTTACATCATTGGTTCCCATGGTTCTCAAACCTTAGGACTTAGACTGAATTACTGGCTTTCCTGAATCTCCAGATTGCAGATAGGAGATCACGGGAATTCTCAGCCTCAATAATTGTGTGAGCCAATTCCTTATAATAAATCTGTATCTGTGTCTATATAAACATATATATCTTCTGTTGGTTCTCTTTCTCTAGAGAGCCCTAACTGATGCAGAGCTCCTTCAAAGTTCCACACCCAGTATTACTCTAATACTTAGACAAGACAAACATATCACAAGAAAAGAAAACTACAGACCAATATTCTTTATGAATATGGATGTAAAGATTCTCAACAAAATAGTAGCAAACAGAATCTATCAACACATCAAAAGGACTATACAGCATCATTGAGTAGAAATGATCCCACAAATAGAGTGTTGGTTCAACAAATGAAAATTAATCAATGTAACACAGCATATTAATAGAATAGAGGACAAAAACCACTTGAACACCTCAATACACACAGAAAAACATTTGACAAAATTAAATACCCTTCATGACCAAAACATCCAACAAATTAAGAATAGAAGAAATTTTCCTCACCCTTATAAAGGCCATTTATGAAAATCCCACAGCCAACATATTTTTAATTGTGAAAGGCAGAAAGCTTTCCCCCTAAGATATGGAACAAGACAAAGAGGTCCACTGTCACCACCTCTATTCAACATTTGACTGGAGGTTCTAACCAGGACAATTAGGCAAGAAAAAGAGATAAAAGTCGTCCAGATTGGAAAGGAAGAAGTAAAACTATTTGCAGATGACATGATCTTGTATATAGAAAAAAACTACAGATTTTTGTATGCAGAAGAAACCAAAGAACACTCAAAAAAAAAAAAACTTACAGCTAATAAATGAATTTATCAAAGCTGTAGGAAATAAACTCAACATACAAAAATCTGTTTTATTTCTATACACTAACAATGAACAATCTGAAAATGAATTAAGTCAACAATTACATTTACACTGGCATCAAAAGTAGTAAAATACTTAGGAATATATTTTTAAAAGAACTGCAAGATTTGTACATGGAAAACCACAAAATACTGTTGAAAGGAATTAAACAAGACCTACATAAGTGGAAAGACATTCCATGGACATGGATTAGAAGACTTAATATTGTTAAGATGACAGTACTCCCTCAAATTAATCTACAGGTTCAACACAAGCCCTATCAAAATTCCAGGTGGCTTATTTGCAGAAATTGGCAAACTGATTCTAAAATTTATGTGGTAATGCAAGGAGCTTAGAATAGCCCAGATAATCCTGAAGGAGAGAAACAAAGTAGGAAAACTCACAAGTCCCAATTTCAAAACTTACTATAAAGGTAATGTAATCAAGAATGTTCAGAATAGGCAAATCCACAGAGAGAGAAAGTAGATTTGTGGTTGCCTTCGTCTGGCGAAAGGAGGAATGTAAAGGAATGGGCTAATGGGCATGGAGATTCTTTTTGGAGTGATAAAAATGTTTCAGAAAGTGGAGATGGTTTTGTGGTTCAATATCAAATAGCCTAACCAACCTCCCTCACCTACTCCTGTGAATAATGTCCCCTAGCTAAACAACCCTCCTTATCACAGAGGCCAAGCAAGATTCCTGCTTATCTTTAAGTAAAATGTTTCAGTTCCCTGCCTGTCTGTAAAATTACTGAAACAAACCAGTCACATTCTCATGTGGGAACCAAGGATCACTCTACACTCCTGAAACTACGAAGCCTCCCTCCCACAGCCCCTGCTTATTCATTCTGTTTCCAAGTACAGCTCCTATGTGGCCCTGTGTGACATGCTGTGTCCTACTCTTGGGATTCAGTATCTGTGATTAATACTCTGTCCAGTGTCAGGTGCCATGTGCTTGGCCATCCCCATTATCCTAGGATGGGACTCCCTCTGTCACCAATGGGATGAAGATCAGACAGTAAAAATATGGTTGTACATCTTTGTAAATTATACTAAAAACACTGAATTGTACATTCTAAAAAGTTGATTCTATGGTATGTAAATTATAACTCAATTTAAAAGTCATTGAAAACTAAACCAGATAAAAATTATGTGCTATAGATGATAAATTCTGTAGGTTTTCACAGGAGTAGATCAGGAAATCCTTCATACGGGAGATGGGTCTTGATCTGGCTTTTGTAGGATGGCTGAGATTTGGGTACTCCTGGTAAATGAAGGCCCAGGATGAGAAATGAATGTGACAGATTTGAAGCACAGTATGCAAACTGATCTGACTAAATTAGATGATTGTTTTAGGGATTAGCAGAGAATAAATCTGGCTAGGTAGGTGGAAGAAAAATTAGAGAAGAGCTTGAAAGTCAGAATAGGAGTTTAGCCTTGATCCAGTAAATCCAGATTTTTATCAGATAATTGACATGATACAGAGAGAAGAGGCAATATATAACCCAGTAATTAAAGAGACTAGCCTTTAGAGTCAGACAAACCAAGGACTAAATTGTGGCTCAGACGATTTCTCTTAATGACTACTGTACCTTTACTATTTCACAGCTTTGAAGTCAGTTAATACCTTTGAATCTTGATATGGTAAGTCATCATTGTCACTTTCTCTCATTAACTGTGTTAGCATTCTCCCACTTACTGCTTGTTCTAAATATTCTATTTTATTAAAGCCTAGAATGATTTAGCAACAAGACTCTGGGAAAACTTGCTAACCTGATCCTCAGTTACACTTAAAGTGCTTAGAAAATTGTATTGTTTTGAAATAGTTTGACTTGAACTGAGCTAAAATTTACCTTTCATTGGTTTTCTAGAAAATAATGTAAACAAAATGATACATTGCTTTGAAGTATTATGAATTTAACTTTGTGAAGACTTCAGCAAATGTTTTAATGGGATGGATGCCTGAGGTAATGGGTAACAGTTGAAGCAAACAAAAGATTATCTAAAATGCTTAAAAGGAAAAACTGAAAAATGACTTGTCCATAGGGACTTTGAAAAGCTATTATGTATTTCTTGTAATTTAGAAGACCAGGCACATGTGTAGGACTGTGCACACACTCAAGAAAGACCTGAAAAAGCCCCTGGCTGATCTGTGGTTCTGTGCCAGCAGGAAGTGCAGGCTAACGCAGAGTTGTAACCCTTTTGGCTGAGAGTTGAAATTCTGCCCAAATGCTTGCAGAGCCCCTTGGCAAAGACAGAGAATTTTAATTCTAGGCATTTAAGGGAATTTCTACCTAATCTTTAGGTGCCCTCTAGGCTAACTGAGCAGAGGCTTCAATGGCCAGATATGACAGAGTACAGAGTACACATGATAGAGCTCATGGAATTAGTTCAGAAAACTCACTGAATAAGCAAACAAAAACCAGCAATAGGGAGATGGGACAGCATAATTTCCAGGACTGTCAAATTATATTATTTAGAATATCGAGTATTTGATAAAAAATTATGAGACATGAAAAAAATCCTATGACCATAACATAGGAAAAACACCAAGCAATAGAAACTGTCCACAAGAAGGCCCAAACATTGGAAATACCAGACATAGACTTTTTAATCAGCTATTTTACATATGTTCGAAGAACTAAAGGAAACCATTTCTTAAAGAAAATTAGGAGAATAATGTCCTATTAAATAGACAATATAAAGAGATAAACATTATAAAAATGAACCAAGTGGAAATACTGAAGATGAAAAGTACAATGAGAGAAATAAAAATTTTACTAGGGGGGCTTAACAGCATATTTGAATATGCTGATAGAAGAGTCAGTGAATATGATGATAGATCAACTAAAATTATCAATTATCAAGTTTGAGGAACAGCAAGGAAAAAGAATGAAGAAAATGAACCTTAGAGACCTATGGAATATCATGAAGTATACCAACAAACATATACTGTGAGCCCCAGAAGGAAAGGAAAGAGATAAAAGGAGGCAGAAAGAATATTTGAAGATATATAACTGAAAACCTCCCAAATTTGATGAAAAGTATTACACATAAAAGAGGCCCAATGAAATCAAAGTAAGACAAACTAAGAAATCCACAATTAGACACATCATAATCAAACTGTCAAAAGACAAAGAATTTTGAAAGCAGCAAGAGAAAAATTGCTAAGCGTACACGAGAGCTCCTCAATAAGATTAGCAGCTGATTTCTCATCAGAAATCTTGGAACCAAGAAGGCAGTGGGTTGACATATTCAAAATGCTGGAAGAAAAATGTTTAAAGGTCAACCAAGTATTCTATATCTGGCAAAACTTTCTTCAAAATGAAGGAGAAATGAAGATTCTCAAAGATAGACAAAAACTGAGAGAGTTCATCCCTAGCAGAACTGTTCTCCAGGAATACTAAATGGGAGTTTTTCAGGCTGCAATAAAAGGACACAAACTATTACCTTGGATCAACATGAAGAAATAAAGAGTGCTCACAAATAACTACAAGAAAAATATAAAAGACAGTACAAATATATTTTCTGTATGTAACTCCATTTTTTCATTTCTGATTAAAAGACAACTTCATAAAGCAAAAATTATAAATCTATGTGGATGGGCACAATATATGAAGATGTAGTTCATGACAGTAATATAGATAAAAGAAGGGCGGATGAAGCAATATAAGAAGAGTTTTTCATACTACTGAAATACTATTGGTTTTAATCTAAACTATTTTGTTATAGATTAAGAGGTTAATTATACTCCTTTGAATTACTGCAAAGAAAAATATACTCAACATATGCATAGTACAAAAAAGACAAGGAATTAAAATGATACACTAGAAAATATCTATTTAACACAAAAGTGCAGTAATTGAGGAATAATGAAACAAAAAAGGCTTAAGACACATAGAAAAAATAGCTAAATGGCAGGCATAAATCCTATCTTAACAGTTATTATGTTAAATGTAAGTGAATTAAATTCCAATAAAAGGTCGAGATTAGCAGAATGAATATAAATCAAAATCTGACTGTATGTTGTCTTCAAGAGACTCATTTTAGATTCAAAGACAAATATGTTGAAAGTAAAAGTATGGGAAAAGATATATCACACAGACAGTAAACAAAAGATTGCTAGAGTGGCTAGACTAGAAACAGACAAAATAGGCATGAAAACAAATGTTATTTAGGGAGAAAAAGTAGGACATTTTATAAGGATAAAATGATCAATCCAAAAAGAAGATATAACAGTTACAAACATATATGTACTGAATAACAGAGATCCAAAAACACTTGAACCATATACAAACAGAATTGAAGGGGAAGATAGAAAATTCAACAATAACAGTTGGATATTTTAACACACCATTATCAACAATAGATAGAATAACTAGACAGAAGATCAGCAAGGATATAGAAGACTTGTACAGCATTATTAACCAAGCAGACATGACAAACATCTAAACAACATTCCACCCAATAACAAGAGAATATGCATTCCTCTCAAGTGCACATGAAATATACTTCAGTCTAAAATATACGCTAGGCCATAAAACAAGTCTCAACAAATTTAAGAGTATTTAAATTATCAAAATATGTTTTAAGACCATAGTGAAATGATTCTTCCAATCCAGGAGCACGGGATATCTTTCTATTTTTTTAAGTCTTTGTTAATTTCCTTAATCAGTGTTTTATAGTTCTCCATGTATAATTCTTTCACCTCCTTGGTTAGATTTATTCCCAGGTATTTTATTACTTTGGGTGCTATTTTAAAGGAGATTGTTTCTTTACTTTCTTTTCCTGTTGATTCATCATTAGTGTAAAGAAATGAAACTGATTTTTGTATGTTAATCTTGTAACCTGCTACCTTGCTGAATTCTTCTATTAGTTCTAGTAGTTTTTGTGTGGACCTTTTAAGGTTTTCTATATATAGTATCATGTCATCTGCATGTAGTGACACATTTACCTCTTCTTTTCCAATTTGGATCCCTAATATTTGGCAAAGGAGGCAAGAATATACAATGGAATAAAGACAGTCTCTTCAGCAAATGGTGTTGGGAAAACTGGACAGCAGCATGTAAAGCAATGAAGCTAGGATACTCCCTTACACCATACACAAAAAAATAAACTCAAAATGGATCAAAGACTTAAACATAAGACAAGATACAATAAACCTCCTAGAAGAAAATATAGGTAAAACATTATCTCACATACATCTCAAAAACATTCTTCTAGGGCAGTCTACCCAAGCAATAGAAATAAAAGCAAGAATAAACAAATGGGACCTAATGAAACTTACAAGCTTCTGCACAGCAAAGGAAACCATAAGCAAAACAAAATGACAACCTATGTAATGAGAGAACATTTTTGCAAAACAGGAAACCAGCAAAGGCTTGATCTCCAGAATATATAAGCAGCTCATAAGATTTAATAAGAAACAAACAAACAACCTAATCCAAAAATGGTCAGAAGACCTAAACAAGCAATTCTCCAAGGAAGAAATACAAATGATCAATAGGCACATGAAAAAATGCTCAATATCACTAATTATCAGAGAAATGCAAATCAAAACTACAATGAGGTATCACCTCACACCAGTCAGAATGGCCATTACTCAAAAGTCCACAAATGACAAATGCTGGAGAGGCTGTGGAGAAAAGGGAACCCTCCTACACTGCTGGTGGGAATGCAGTTTGGTGCAGCCACTGTGGAAAACAATATGGAGATTCCTCAAAAAACTAAAAATAGACTTACTATATAACCCAGAAATCCTGCTCCTGGGCATATGTCCAGAAGGAACCCTACTTCAAAAAGACACCTGCACCCCAATGTTCATAGCAGCACTATTCACAATAGCCAAGACATGGAAACAGCTTAAACGTCCATCGACAGATGACTGGATAAAGAAGATGTGGTATATTTGTACAATGGAATACTATTCCGCCATAAAAATGACAATATAAAGCCATTTGCAACAACATGGATGTCCCTGGAGAATGTCATTCTAAGTGAAGTAAGCCAGAAAGACAAAGAAAAATACCATATGAGATCGCTCATATGTGGAATCTAAAAAAAAAAAAAAAAAGAACATAAATTCAAAGCAGAAACAGACTCATAGACATAGAATACAAACTTGTGGTTGCCAAGGGGGCGGGGGATGGGAAGGGACAGACTGGGATTTCAAAATTTGTAGATACTGACAGGCATATGCAGAATAGATAAACAAGATTATACTGTATAACACAGGGAAATATATACAAGATCTTGTGGTAGCTCACAGTGAAAAAAAATGTGACAATGAATATATGTATATTCATGTATAACTGAAAAATTGTGCTCTACGCTGGAATTTGACACAACATTGTAAAATGACTATAACTCAATACAAAATGTAAAAAAAAGACCACAGTAAAATGAAATTAAAAATCAATAACAAAAGGGAATCTGGAAAATTCACAAATATGTTGAAATTAAATGATACACTCTTTAACAACCGATGGATAAAAAAAGAATCACAAAGCAAATAAGAAAATTCTTTCAGATGAATGAAAATGATACACAACATTTAAAAACTTATGAGATGGAAATAACCCAGTACTCAGAGGGAAATTTGTAGGTGTAAATGCCTATATTAAAAAAAGAAGATCTCAAACCCAAAATCTTGCCTTCCACCTTGAGGAACAGGGGAAAAAAGAGCAAATTAAACCAAAAGCAAATAGAAGGCAGGAAATAATAAAGATTAAAGGAGAAGTAGATAACATAGAGATTAGAAAAACAATAGAGGCATCAGTGAAACCAAAATTTTGTCTCTGAAAAGATAAACAAAATTGACAAAACTTTAGCTAGACTGATCCATAAAAGAAGAGAGAAGACTGAATGAAATAGCTAAAATTAGAATGAAAGAGGGGACATTACTAACAACCTGTATAGAAATAATTATTACAAGGGAATAATATGAACAATTGTATGTCAGCAAATTAGATAACTTAGATGAAATGGACAAATTTCTAGAAACACAAAAACCACTGAAAGTGATTTAAGAATAAGTAGCAAATCTGTTTAGATCTGTAACAAGTAAAGACATTGAGCTAGTAATAAAAAAATGTTTCCTACAAAGAAAAACTCAAGACCAGATGACATCAGTGGTGAATTTTGCCAAATGTCTAAAGAATAATGAACAACTATTCTTCTCAAACTTTTCCCCAAAAATTGAAAAGAAGAGAAACTTCCTAACACATTTCATGAAGTATTACCCTGGTACCAAACACAAAGACATCACACACAAAAAATGAAACTAAAGGCCAATATCCCTTATGAATATAGAAGCAAAACACTCAGCAAAATGTTAGCAATATGAATCCAACAACATATAAAAAAGATTATATACCATGACCAAGTGGGATTTATCCCATGAATATAAGGTTGGTTTAAATACTCAACAATTCAGAAATAGAAGATAAATCCCTCAACCTGATAAAAAGTATGTATGAAAGACTAACAGCTTACATTATACTCATGGTGAAACACTAGAAGGTTTTCGCTGGGGATCAGAAACAACATAAGTATGTTCACTCTCACCACTCCTATTCAACAATGTGCTGAAAGTTCTAACCAGAGCAATTCATTAAGAAAAAGAGATAAAAGTTATCCAAATTAGAAAGGAAAAAAATGAAACTATCTCTATTCTCAGATGGAATGATCTTATATATAGAAAATCTTAAATAACAAAAAAAAACTAAAGCTAGTAAATGAATCTAGCAAAGTTGCAAGATATAAGATCAATATACAAAATCATTTGAATTTCTATAAACTAGCAATGAACAATCTGAAAAAGGAATTAAGAAAACAATTATACTTAAAATCAAAAAGAATAAAATACATGGGAATAAATATAACCAAAGAGGTAAAATACTTATACATTGAAAACTACAAAACATTCCTGAAAGAAGTTAAGAAGACCTAAATAAATGGGAAAACATCATGTATTCATGTATTGGAAGACTAAATATTGTTAAGATGACAATACCACTTAAAGCTATCTACAGATTCAATGCAATCTCTCTCAAAATGTAACTGCCTTTTTTTGTAGAAATGAACAAGATTATCCTAAAATTTGTATGGAGTTGCAAGAGAGCCTGAATAACCAAAATGATCTTGAAAAAGAACAAAATTGGAGGACTCACACTTCTCAGTTTTAAAATTTACTACAAACTACAGTAATTAAAATAGTGTGACACTGGCATAAGGATAGAAATGTAAATCAATGAAGTAGAACTGAGAGTCAGGTATAAACCCACACACTCTAAGTTCAATTGATTTTTGAAGAGGTGCCAAGATTACACAATTGGGAAGGAATAGTCTCTTCAACAAACGGTACCAGGACAATTGAATATCCACATGCAAAAGAATGAAGGCAGACCCATACCTTACATGATACACAAGAATTAACTCAAAATAGGTCAAAGATCTAAATGCAAGAGGTAAAATTATAAAACTTTCAGAAGTAAACATAAAGGTAAAATCTGTATAACTTATGAATTTGGCAATGAATTCTTAATCGATATGACAAAAACACAAATGACAAAAGAAAAATACACAAATTGAACTTTAACAAAATCGAAACTTTGGAGCATCAAAGAACACTATCAGGAAGTGAAAAGACAACCCATAGAATGAGAGAAAATATTTACAAATCATATATCTGATAAGGGTTTAGTATAAATATTATATAAAGAACCCATACAATTTAACAACAAAGGCCGTACAGTCCATAGTGTGCAGTCCACAGGATGCACGGTGTTGTCAATCCTGGAAACAGTCTTTTTTTGGTATGATACGTGAATGAAGTGTTGGTGTCTTCACCAAGAGGTGGCACTATAAGGGTTCTAAGGCAATAAATGTATAGACCCTTACGTAAAGACCTGTTTTTTGTATATACATATAGGGTAGCTTTTTTAACTTATATAGCTGTACATAAAAGTAGCTGACATTAGTTAAGCCTGTGTCAACAGTTAGGATTTTTTTCACTTGTACATTTGGGACTTTTTCTTTTGGCTGATTAAAGGTGCATATGCTAAGTGTGTGAATGAAAAAAATGGTTTTGATCTGATAAATGCATACATCCTTCCAATTTTTTTTCACGTTTGTACATTGAAGAAGTCAGCTGGCAGCACCTGCTAGACCTTAGAATACACACTCTTTGGAGAGCCCAGTGTACATAAAGAAAAATATGAGATACAGTGACATCTAAATAGCATTATCTGTAGGAGCAAAGAGAAAAAGCAATCTGAATGTAAACAAAGGAATGGCAAGGCCATACATTAAAGTAAAGGTAAAGAGAGGGGTTGCTACATGGATTGAATTTTTCACTGAGACCAGTCAGGGGTCTAGGCTTGGGTTACTCTGTCATTAGTTTACTGGTTTCCCTCCAACTGTAGTAGTTTGCATTCATTTTCCTGACAAATTGTGGGGCTGGGAGAGGGTTGCCTTCACTTTGTTGTTGGTTGACCCTCAGCTTCCTTTCCTTGTAGCAACCCTAACTCCTGTGTATAAACTTTTCGTGCAGACCTGTGAGCCTCCCTGACATTTCCAGTCTAGCTGTCCCTTCCCAGTGTCAATATTCCTTTGAACTCCAGCACTGCCTCTCCATAACTCCTCACAGTCACAAGAGAGGTCACATCCATTTAAGGTAGGGGATATGAAATCAGGGAAGGCTTCACAGAGGAGGCTGTGTTTATGCCAAGTTGCAGGATTTCCCCAGAGATGGAGGAAAAAGTCATCTCAAAAAGGGGCAGCAATATGAATTTATTTATTCAAAAGTATTTATTGAGCACTCCATCTTCTCCCAACAATCAATAATGCAACACAATTTTTTAGAACACCTGCTAGATGCCATGCTAGGTTCCTAGATGCTTGTTCACTCACTCAAATTTCCACTTACCCAGACTTTGCTGATCACTTACCCATGCGTGTGCTCTGTAACTTATGGAAGCATGCTCCAAGGACTACCTGCACAATTCACCTGAGTGACACCTCATATACTACCTTCTGTAGCTTTGTTGCAGTGCTCCAGGCCGTACACAATCCTTATCTTCAAAGCTATAAGCCTATCAGGCAACTACCTTCAGGGCATCAGGCTTTTCATTTCCTTCTCCAAACTACCCCCACCCCCAACTTCCGAGTGCCTACTCTCCATCAGGTTTTTTTTTGCTAATTGAGGTAAAATAAATATAACATAAAATGTTAACCATTTTAAAGTGTACAATTCAATGACATTAATTACATTGACATTTGTGGGGTTCAGAGACAAGAGACCCCACAGAGAGCCAAAAGGGGCTCCAATCACAGGATGTCTGCCTGCACTCTAATCACTCATGCAATGAAGACATAAATCAGGAAACGCAAAGAACATTCCTCTCCCAACATGTAAAGTAATAGCTTGGGGACTAGCTTCTGTGGGGTCCACAGACATCTGTCAGATTCCTGCTCCAAGGTCCCTCAGGTGCCAGGCTGCTGCCCTTTAAAGATAATAAAGCCTTAGCAGAGATAATGACCAACTATACAATGCCTGGAAGCCTGGAAGCCTGACCTCCAGAATCTGTCACAACCCCCTATCAAAATCCCTAGCCCTACCCTTTCACAAAACCCTCCCTCCTTATTACCTCAGTATCAACCAATCAGAGAATTGTGCATAACTGATCATGTACCCTGTGACCTCCTTCATGCCTGATGTCACGTAAGCACAAAGAGTTAAAGTTTATCCTCTCTTATAAAAGACCTCAGCAACTGACTCTCGGTGCACACAGACATCTCTCGTCTGTCTGCCCACTGTTGCCTGTAGCAGCATATTTAATAAACTTTTCTTTGTTTCTGGTAAATTCTTTTACCACCTGTGGTACTGGCCATGACAATGTTGTATAACGATAATACAATCTATTTCTAAAATATTTTCATCACCCCAAACAGAAACTCTTTATCCATTGAACAATAAATCCTCATTTCTCCATTTCTCCCTTTCTCTAGCCCCTAGCAATCTCTAGCCTACTTTCTGTCTCTATGAATTTGCCTATTCTAGATATTTCATATAAGTGGAATCATACCATATTTGTTCTTTTGTGTCTGGCTTATTTCACTCAGCATGATGTCTTTAAGTTTCATCCATGTTGCAGCATGTGTCTGATCTAAATTCTGGATGAAGGAATTTGATTCCTTTTTATGGCTGAGTAATATTCCATTGTATGTATATCTACTACAATTTGTTTATCCATTCATCCATCCATGGACTCTTTGCAATTGTGAATAATGCTGCTGTGAACATTTGCATACAAGTATTTGTTTGAATCTGTTTTCATTTCTTTGAGGCACATACCAAGGAAAAGAATCACTGGGTCATATGGTAATTCTGTGTTAAACTGTTAAGGAACTGCCAAATTGTTTTCTACAACAGCTACACCATTTTACATTCCTACCAGCAATGTATGAAGGCTCTAATTTCTCCACATCCCTGCCAACACATATCACGAACCACAAATAGCACCTTATTGAAAATATGCCTTTACTTAGGTAGTTGTCTCTCTTCAGACTAGCTTATTTGAAACTAAAGGTTGTATCCTTAATTGTGCACACCTCAACTATGAAATCTTAGGTGAAGAAACTGAAATGGATTTCAAGTCGCAGTGACAACTGTGCAGAAAATCTTTGAAAGAATTGGAGATGATTGAGGAAAGAGATTGGTGACCTTTGACACCCTTTCATCGACTGAATTCAAATTTATTCCGGTGACAGCATCTGCAGCCGTGATAGAAAGGTTAACATTTCATAGATCACTTAACAAATCTGCCCATAGCCACTGAAGTGACGAGGTCAGCAGACTGGGAAGAAATGACACTATGCCACTCACATCCTGAGTGGTTCCTTTTAGTTGATTATTTTAGACCTTTTTGGGTGATACAATTTGGCCATTTCTCCCTATTTTTAAAGTACTCAGGCAATTTAGGCATTTAAATGTTCTTCCATCTGTAAGAGGTTTAATCACTTAGCCCTGCATTTTCAATCTTCTTGAATCAATTGAAGCCTTACAAAGTGTTCTTTTTAGCTAAGGTTGGAAAGAGAACTGCAGCAGCTGAGCCAACCTTATTATCTGGTACCAGAATGGAGATCAGAGTTAGTGAGGTAAATTGGGCCTCCACCAAACCTTTTATCTATGTTGCAGTGTCTCACAGTGTGGCCTGGGGCCAACCTACATCAGAAACACCTGGGGGTGTTCTTTCAGAATAACTGACACAGAACCAGGGGGACCAATCATCTGGGTTTTCCAGAGACTGAGGGGTTTCCCCAGATGCTGGACTCTTGCTACTAAAACTGGGAAAGTCTCAGACAAACATGTATGGGTGGTCACCCCATCCAGATCTGATATGAGAAAAAATGTGAGGCAAGAGGATGGCCATGTCCCAGGTCTCCATTGAGTCCCTGGGATGTGCCCCGCCAAGTGTGGGTCCTTGACTTCGCACAGGCAAGAATTCAAGAGTGAGCCACAGTTAAGTAAAGGCAGCTTTATTCAGAGAGATACATACGCCATAGAGAGAGTGCAGGCTGTCTCAGAGGGCAAGAGAAAGGCCACGAGGTGTGGGTTTGGGTGCTTAGTTTAAAGTAAAAGTAGATACACACTCCACAGACAGAGTGTGGGCCGTCTTGGAAGGCGAAGGAGTGATAGGCCACGAGGCATGGTGTTGCTAGTATTTATGGGCACTGTAGCTTCATATGCTAACAAGTGGGAGGATTATTCCAACTACTTTTGGGGAATTCTCATGAATTGGGCCATCACCCATTTTTTGACCTTTTATTGTCAGCCTCGGAACTGTCATGGCACCTGTGGGACTGCCATTTACCACATTAATATATTACAATGAGTGTGTATGAAGTTCAGGGTTTACTGGGAGTCAAATCTTCAGTCATCTTGAGCCTCAAGGTCTGTTGTGAGTTGAATTTTTCGCCACCTTGGTGTTAACTGCTGTGTCATTCCTTGAATGGCCGTGTCCTGCCCACTTCCTTCCAGTCTCATATCTACCGAATCAGAATCACTGCTTTCTTATAAATACTGAAATTTGAGAACCACTGCAGTGGCCAAAGCACTCTACCTCCTCCACTCTGCACCAAAGACCACCCCCTCCACACACACAGCCAGCAGCTGGCTCCCTGTAGCATTGCCTTTGCTAATTGCTTTAACTGCTACGTTCTTCCATTATAACATGTAGGTAGCCCTCTTCCTTCATTTGGAGGGTGGTGATTTTAGGGCAACATCATGACTAAGCAAATATCAGGATCATCACTGTTGCTTATGTCAATGAGCTAAGTGAGACAGAGATGAAGTTGTAGAATTTCATTCCTTCATTTATTCATTTCAGGAATATTTACTGAATATATATTATGTACATATGTATTATTAGATGTGAATATAGGCATACATGTAAGAATATGTGTCTGGCATGTTTCAACATACAGGTGGAGAAATACCCATTTTCCTAGAACTACAACTACAGCTGGCCCTCCATATCGACAGGTTTTGCATTTGCATATTCAACCAACCACATATATAAAATATTTGAAAAAATTCCAGAAAGTTCCATAAAGCAAAACTTGAATTTGCCATGAGCTGACAACTATTTACATAGCTTTTAAATTGCATTAGGTGTTATAATCTAGAGATGATTTAAAGTATATGGGAGGATGTGCATAGGTCATATGCAAATACCACACCATTTTATATAAGGGACTTGTGCATCTGCAGAGTTTGGTATCTGCAGGGGGTCCTGGAACCAATCTCCCGCGATTACTAAGGGACCACTGTTTTTGAGAATATTTGTCAATTAAGCAAATATTTATTGAGGGCCTTTTATGTGCCAGCACAGTGCTAGACACTGGGATATGACAGTAAGCACAATAGGTCCCTGTTCTCATGGAACTTACATTCTAGTGCAAAGAGACAGAACAACACACAAAGAAATATATAATGACAGGCGTTTTGATAAGTGCTGTGAACAAAATTAAATTAAGGTGATGTGATTGAGATGGAGAGTCTACTTTTGATAGGTTGATAAGGGAATGGCTCTCTGAGGAGGTGACATTTGAGCCAAGATCTAAATGATAAAAAGCCAGCCATTTGCAGACCTTGGGGAGAAGTGTTCCAGAGGGAACATCTAGGGCAGGAGCCTGAAGGCAGGAAAGAGTTTGATGTGTTGGAGAAATACAAACAAAGCTGGTGTGATGGGAGTGTCATGAACAACAGGGAGAGTCATGTGAGAGGAGGTTGGGGAGGCAGGTAGGGTTGAAATTATGGAGGCCTTGTGGGCCTGGTCATGGGCCTGGATTTCACTCTTCTCCTGTTCAGAAAAGGTATTGGAGGGCTTAAGCAGAGGGATGATGTGGTCAGACTGACATTTTTTAAAGATCTCCCAGATACTTTTTGAAAATAAACCATAACAGAGTGAGAGCAGAAGCAGAGAAACCAGCTGGGGGACTATCGCAAGTAGACAACAAGAGGTGGTGGTGGCTTGGAGTAAAGTGATGGGGAGCACAGAAAAGGACAATTCTGTGTGTATTTTGGAGTTAGGGTTTTGGTGATGGTCTGGATGTAGGGTCTAAAAGGAAAGAGAATACTCAAGGGTATTCCCAGGTGTCTTGACTTGGGTGAATGGTGGGATCATTTCCAGAAATGGGAATGACTCAAGGAGAAGGAGCTGGTCAGGTATCAAGAGCTCAGTTTTACATGTAAAGATTGAGATGCCTAATAAAATTCCAAATTGAGGTGTCAAATAATCAGATTTCCATGTCTGAGTTCTGGGTGATGTCAGAGTTGGAGATAAAAATTAATTTTGGAGTCAACAACACATAGATAATATTCAAAGCCCTGTGATTGGATGACCTTGTCTATGGAAAGAATGGAATAGAAAAGAAGAAGAGGTTCCTTGACTGAGCCCTGGAGTCTCCAACATTTAGAGGTCAAGCAGAGGACAAGGAACCAGCAAAAGAGGTTAGGGGGCAATGAGGTATAAGTTAAGCCAGGAAAGTGTAGTGTCGCTGAAGCCAAGAGGAAAAAAAAAATGGAAGTTTCAGGGAAAGAGAGTACTATTATTCCCATTTTACAGGTAAGGAAACTGAGGCATGGGAGTATCAGTAACCTGCCATAGGTCACATAGCTAGTAATAGAAGAGTGGGGAGTTAAGCCCAAGCAATCTGATTATCAAACTCTGTGCTCCTAACCACTACACCAGTGGCTCTCAAACTGAAGAGTTTATCAGACTCACACAGAGGGTTTGTTAACACACAGAATGCTGAAGCCCACCTCCAGAGTTTCTGATTCAGAAGGTCTGGGATGGGGCCCAAGATTTTGCATGTCTAACAGACTCCCAAGTGATGCTGATGCTGCAGAGACCACACTTTGAGAACCACCGCCCTTCTATACAATACCTCTCATGGGGAGAGAAAGGCTTGGGATAATGATGGTATTGCTTGCTTTCTGCAGCTAGCTTTGAGAGATTCTCCCTTAGGCTGTGGGGAAACAATTATTCCACCACCCTGTCTAGAATGATCTGAATAATACAACCATATTTCTGACCAGTATAGGAGAGATCACCTGAGCTCTAGGGCCTCAGAGAGATGGTGGGACTGGAAGAAAGGATAAGCCTATCGGCTCCTTGATGTTTACTCCATACCTCTGGTGGCCCAGGTGGGATATTTCTAAACCCACCCAAAGGCTGAGAAGGCAAGAAAACACTACAGGATAGTCTAGACTTAGGGCTCAAACAAGGGTGGGACTGAACCTTGCGATATCCCTGGTGAGTAGCCACATCCTTCCACTCTGCTGCCCATAGTCATCTAGATATCAAAAACATGCAGGACACTGGGAGGCAAAAGACTGGCAAAATGGATCTTGGCCTTGGCTATACCAAAAATAAAAGAAGAAGAAGGAGAAGAGGAGGAGGAGGAGAAGAGTAAGAGGAAGAAGGAGAAGCAGAAGCAGCCTGTGGGTGCAAAGCTGGGATGCTGTGGAGTCAAAAGGCAGAAAGGGCAAGACTAATGGAGTAATAATAAATGAGCACTTACTGTATACTAGGCATTTAACATACATTATCTCATTGCATCCACGCCACAACCTATTTGGTAGATATTATTATTACCCCCATTCACAGATGAGGAAACAGGGTCAGTAGCCTAAGGTCACAGCTAGTGAGTGTCAAACCCTTGATTCAAACTCAGGTCTGTCTAATTCCAAAGCTCTTGTTCTTCAACAGCATGCTCTAAAATGACGAAAAAACAAGACTTTTCTAGACTACTTCTATATAAATAAAGTGCAGGAGAATGGCATGATCTAAGGAAGGCCTAGCCTGGAAGACTTGGTAAGGCTGCCAGATCAAACTGAGATAGGCTGGCAGTGCAAGGCCCTGTGCCAGCGTTTCCGACACTGTTGTTGTTTATAAGTCCCCAGATTTATAAAAAGACAAACAGTTCACCAATAAGAATACTACATGTGAGAAGAAGTGTGTGAGATGAGACAGGAGAAGATGACTAAGGAACGCTGCGCACAAGGCACACAACACACAGCAGCAAACTGGGGGCAAGTGGGAAAGTATAGACATTTATGTGAGGACGTTAGTGGAGAAAAAGGTCAGTGCTAAAGGATGAGGCATCTGGCGGAAGCAACTAGATATAAGGCCTTTGTCACATTGGAGAACATTAAGGTCGAGGATCTTTTATTCCTTCCTTATTTTTTCAGCTTTTCTCTGACTTCTTTTTAATTGGACGTTTTATTCAGGATTGTAGATTCATGTACAGTTGTAAGAAATAATACAAAGAGAGAGCCATGGTGCACTTTGTCCTGTTTCTCCAAAAGGTGACATCTTTCAAAACTATA